>NC_056730.1:613810889-613980889 GCF_019279795.1 Protopterus annectens | reverse complement strand
TTCTTTCCATTCATCACTGATGGGACAGAATCCCAAGCTACCTTGAGGAACCTGGGTGGCCCTTATGGAAGAACATTCCTGA
The DNA here is from genome assembly GCF_019279795.1 of Protopterus annectens. Classification (NCBI taxonomy): domain Eukaryota; kingdom Metazoa; phylum Chordata; order Ceratodontiformes; family Protopteridae; genus Protopterus; species Protopterus annectens. The sequence continues at coordinate 613,980,807 of NC_056730.1, read as the reverse complement.
GTACCACTGAGCCAAAGGAAGCTTTCCCTTTGGAGACAAAATGCAATTTGTAATGACTAATAAAAGTGTGGGGCTTAGCCCAAGTGACTGCTGCACAGATGTTGTCCAGAGAATCCCTGGAATTGAACATTATAGAGATTGTCATAGATCTGGTGGAATGAGCTTTAATCCTTGGCATAGGTCCATTGTTTGTAGAATAGATGAAAGGTTGTTCAGACTTATGAGAAAAAAAACTTTAGTCCCATCTAGGTAAAAACTCAATTGCCTGTGTACATCTAAGGAGTGAAGGCAAATCTGGTTAATGGAAAAAATCAGAATTCACTTAGGGGAGAAAGGATGGATATGTCTGATGTGACTCTCTGTCTTTATGAAAGCCCAGGTAGGACTGCTTTATACACAAGGTCTGCAAGTCTGAGATTCTTCTGGCAGACCTGAAGGCTACCAAGAATAAACATTTCCAAGACTAAAAACTATATGTCATGTTTTGCGGCTGGTTCAAATGGTTTTGTGTCAAGGAGTGAAGGACTAGATTAAGGTTCGAAGGCTCTAGAGGTTGTCTGATAGGAGGCCTGATATTAAGTATTCCTTTAAGGAAGGCTTTGCATAAATGGAAAGACATAAAAAGGGAATGAGTTACAGATCTGGTAGGTGATCCAGTGTCCATGGCGGATATACCAGACTGGGCCAAGGAAAGGGGGACTACACTTTTTGAGTCCAGAATGGAGCTATGAGGATTACTTTGCATCTCAAGCTTTGTGCATTTTTTTTTAAATAAGAATTTCCATGGGCCAATAGTGGATTGGAGCATCCCTCAGTTACCCCCTTTTTGGGGAAAGAAGGGCAAAGGAAAAACTGCTGCACTTGTTGTTTGAAGGAGAGCCAAAGAGAATGCAGCAAGGCTGGCTCCAGTGCCTGAATATTTCTGATGCCACCTTGGGGTTGAGGAAACACTCGTGAGGCTGGAGAAAGCATCTGCTCAGTTTGTTCGTAATTATGCTGGAACTCCCCAGGATGTACGTTGTTATAAAAAAGCAGGTGGAAGCTATCGCACATAGCCAAAATCTCATGGCTTTTGACACATAAGGTAGAACTAGGTTCCACTTTGCTTGTAGAAGTACCAGACCACTGACATACTGTTTAGCTGAATTGCAATTGTCCTGGAAGGGAGAGCCAGATGGAAGGTCTGCAATGATAAGAGCACTGCTCTTAGTTTCAGAATATTGATATGGAGGTGGTCCTCTGAGGAGGACTATGTGCCTTGGACCATCTTTTCCTGAAAAAAGGGGGCCCCTCACCCAATCAGGGAAGCATCTGTGGTCACAATGGCTGCGGACTGAAGAGATTGAAATGGGCGATTCCAAAGCGCTGTATTTGGCGTAATCCACCAAAGAAGGCCCTGTTTGCAAAAGTTGGATATTAGAATCTGATAATAGAGAGGGTGATGGTTGGGGAACCATTGCAGAGTAGGAGCTATTGCAGGGTGTGCGTGTATAACCTCACTAGAGGTATGAAAGGAATCAAGGCTGCCACTGAACCTAGGGCCTAAAGTACTTCTTTGGCTGAGACTGTTGTTTGGCAAAGTATCAGTCGGAGCTGGAGTCTGAGACGCTATAGCCTGAGATCTGGGAGCGATACTAGACAGGGCTGGGTGATGAAAACAGCTCCAAAGACTCTATCTGATGTGTAGGAGTGAGCTTTGACTTCTCCCAATGTGTTGTAATTCCCAATACTCTTGTTAGAGAGAGAGATCATGAAGCAATGCTGTTACTGGAAGATGCTTAGTGGAGGGGGTGTGGAGTCAGTCATCCAAAAATGGAAACACCCAGAATCCTTGCAGACTCAAGTGATCTGTGACCATTGCTATGCATTTTGTGAGCACTCTGGGGTTGTAGAGAGGCCGAATGGCAGGGCACGAAATTGATAGTGACTGGCCCCTCGACGGAAGTGAAGTAGACTTCTGGAGCGTTTATCCAGCTTGATATGGGAATATGCATCCGGGAGATCTATTGACCACAATCAATTGTCTTGTCCCAAAAAGGGAATAATGGAGTGAACTGTGAAAATTCAGAATTTTAGTTTGGGTGACAACTTTGTTTAAACTGCTGAGATCCGGAATGGGTCTCCAGTCCCCTGTCTTTTTTGGCACCAAAAAGCATCATGAGTAGAACTGGGATCCGCATTGGTTGGATGAGACTGGTTGGATGACTCTCTCTCTCTGAGAAAAAAGGGGAAAGAAGTAACCTCTGGTGATAATTCTCTGCCACCAACGATCATTGGTAATGGAGAACCAGGCACCTTAATGCAGAGAGAAAAAGAAAAACAACCCGACTGCTTCTAGAGGACAGCAATCAGGATGCTCCTCAGGAGTGCTGATAAGGTTCCTGAAGTCTTGATTATGGGGACCCCTTCTGCCTCTGTAAGGGCATCTTCCTGAATTGTTACCCCCTTTGCCCTTGGGGGTATCATCGCCACGAGCGGCACAAAAGGACTCTGAGATTTTCTGTGCCACAATTTTCCACTCCTCTGATTCCTAAAGGATGTACATTGAGGGTTGAAGAATGGTGGGCCTACGGGAGGCAGGGCCTTTCCATCTTGTTCACACCTATGTCCTTTGCTTTGGATCCAAAAAAGAGATGATGCTTCAATGGAAGCATTGAAAAGGGGAAGACTTGAAGGAATCCGCAATATCACAAATGCGGATCCAGTCATGATATCTTATGACCATGCTCAAATCCGCTGTTCTAGGCACCCCTTCAGTCGCATGTGAGATCAACCTCATGAGCAAGTTGGATATTGATTCCAGGGTTGCAAACTGTGAGGCCAACTTGTGCCTGACCTAGTCAGACAACGGTTTTGTGAGAGTTCCAGATAGCTCAGTTATCAGGTCCCTCTGGAGCCTAGTAAAAGGTACAAATAGTTCATTGATCATACAGTAGAAATCTCTGAAGCAAAACCCACTTTCCCATTCTGACTACCTCCCAGGACTCCCTGTTGGGTGGATGAACAATGAGATTTTTCTTCAGCCAAGTCCTTCTTAGTGGCCGTTGCCAGTACCATAGTATCAACTGGTAACCCTTTGGACCAATGCGGGCTATCTTCAGGGGAGAAAGAATTTGCCAGGTCTCTGGGGAATAGTTTCACAGGTATGAGGGCTCTTTCATGGGTGCTGCCACGATGAGCTGGACAAGCTCATTGGCAGGTGGGGTCAGCCAAGAGGTAGAAGGCCAGGTGCAAAATCCTGCAGGAAAATGGCTCCTCTGACAGAGGTTTGCTGAGTTTCTAATCACCTGCTGCTTCAGGACTTCCAGGGCATCTCTGAAGGAGGTGACTGAGGGGACTCTTGACCATGAACATAATCCATGTCTTCTGTCAAAGACTCCTCTTACCAAGGACAGAAAGAAGGAGAGGATGGTTTTGTGCCCTGGCCCAAAGCACTTGTCCTCCAATTCCCAAATTGAGGAGGGGTCAGTTCTGCAGGAACCGTGGACCAAAAGAATGAAGTCAGAACAGACGAGTGAAGGAGTATTGGAGTTGAGGTAATGGGTTTCAGAAGTGTGCTAGAGCAGAAGACCTCTAATCCAAATGGATCTCGGAAGGAATGGATAACCCCCTGGCTGCCAACAGCTGGTACACAAGATGCTCCACATGTTCCAGAAGGCTCCTGGTTGATCGAGTGGATGTTCCGGAAGGGAAAAGGAGATGTCCCATGTACTGTATACTCAACCTAGAAACAGGTCTAAAGAGGATAGTAGCAGGTCCATGGTGTCAAGACAGCTGGTCCCAAAGCCTGTAGCTTTAAGACTGGCATTAAAGGTGTTGTGAATACAATGTTCAGTGCCAAAAGAAGAGTTGGAGCTGAGGTAGTTTCTGGAAATGAAGTGGTAGTTTTGCGGACCAAAGGCTGAGTCAGTGCCGAGGCTGGCAATGGTGCCAAAGGTTTCACCATGCTCAGTGCCGAGGGAAGAATCAGAGCTGAGGTAGCCACTGGAACCAAAGTGGTAGTGAGCTCAATGATCTGTTCCAAAGGCTGTATTTGTGCAGAAGTTGACAATGGTTCTAAACATTTCAACATGCTCGGTGCACAGGGAAGTCTCGGAACCAAGGTAGCTACTGGATCCAAAGTGGTAGTGAGCTCGATGATCAGTTCCAGAGGCTGCATCTGTGCCAAAGCTGGCAATGGTTCCAAAGGTTTCAACATGCACGGTGCCGAGGGAAGACTTGGAGCCGAGGTAACTACTAGATCCAAAGTGGTAGTGAGCTCGATGATCAGTTCCAGAGGCTGCATCTGTGCCGAAGCTGGCAATGGTTCCAAAGGTTTCAACATGTTCGGTCCCGAGGAAAGACTCAGAGCTGAGGTAGCTACTGGAACCAAAGTGGTAGTGAGCTCGATGATCAGTTCCAAAGACAGTGTCTGTGCTGGAGCAGGCAATGGTTAGTCCTTATCACCCAATGGTGAAAAGAGTTAGAGTGTGGCTCTTTGTTTTTGATAGGAGGGGTTGAGACCTTCATAATAAAAACAGCCTCTGAAAAGGAAGACCTTAGTACTCCTTTCAGAATTAATTATTTTGTGGTCATTAAGAGTGCACTGGTTGAAACACAAGCAAATGTTGCATGGATGCTGTACAGAAAGATGCGACACACCCAAACAGTACGCATAATCATCATGTAAGTCACTATTAGGTAATTTTCACATTTTCATAAAACATAAAATTTAAATCCTGAAATTCCCTTCTTTCAGACATCCAGACAGGGATATATCACAAGAAAGAAAACATTCAAACACAGTCTCTAGAGTACCAACAAAACCCAAGAGAAAAAACGTCCAACTTTCCCTTGGAATCCACTCTTTTGTTATTCTTAAGAAGATATAAAATTAAACGGAAAAAGAGGAAAACAGCTTAGGTAAGGAAAAGAAAACCAAAGGGGAAAAGGGCCGTACCAATGAGGGTACTTTTAAAAATTATCAACAGTAAAGACAGGCAGAGTAAACAAGGGTAGTGTAACTATTTATCGAAGAAAAGGAGAAATATCCAAAGATTATAGCTCTAGATTCTTAATAAAATGTACTTAGTTGAGAGCTCTTTTAAAATGAGGCTTTACAGCTATGCAGCAAACAAGATCTGGGGTAACAGGGAGAGGGACATTCTGGGTAGAGACTTAGCTCGAGAGTTTTTTGGCTAGTGCGAGCTTGCTACAAGGCTGGCTTGGTTCAGAGGACGGAACCGATAACCCATCAGTGATGAATGGAAAGAAGATTAACAACATCAGATTAGTTATTTTGATAACAAAACATTTACTTATAGCAATGATAATATATGAATATTTTCAGTTTTGCTTGCAGAATTATATTCAATACAATTTCAGTATTCAGTGGTCTGCCTTATAAATTGTTTCTTAAAGACAGCGGTGGTTTCATTTTTTCCAGAGTTCAAGAATAAGCAAACTAGGTTTCTTTAGTTTACATTTTGTCTATTCCCTTATCTCAAGATTAGTAACTCTCATGGTCTCTGTATTTTTTATTACTTCTTATATTCCTTTTAATCTTTATCAAATGTTTTTTTAAAGTTTATCACTATATTCAGAATCAGAGACTTATACTAATATTAGTCTAGGGCAATTCCTTTGCCTCAGCCTGATTAAGGTATAACTGTTTCAGATAACTTTTACCTCATCTCTTTAATTATGATATTACATTTTGCTTTTTTTTTAGCAAATGGGTAAAATATTGATATTGCTTTCATGATTTCTTGATTTGATTCATGCTTCACTTTAAATAGGCATATAAGTGACTAAATGCCATTACTAGTGTCATTGTTTATTAATCAAAAGCGCAGTTGTCTTTTTTTTGCTTTCTCAGTTAATGTTTACAAGACATTTGATAGGCACAATCATAAATTTGTCTACAAAGTGCTACATAAATATAAAGTTCCAGTATGTTTTGTTGGGTCCCTATCAGTTAATTGAATACACTATTCCCTGAACACCTCTTCATCAAACCCAATTAAATGAAATCTTATTCCGTTGGACAATTGTTTTATCAAAATTTTTCCCAGGAGAAAAAACATTGGGCCATCATGGAGGATTTGCCCTTTTCCCCATTGTAGCGTGATCTCGGAGTTGGTTTGTTTAATTGGGGGGGGGGTGCAACAACTCCCCCCACCAGGGTGGGTTTTAAATAGTGCTGCTTTTGTTGCAGTTGCTGGGTTGACCAAGTGGTTGTTTACCCTGGGAAAATATTCATTTAAACCATTGTTCAACAGATTAAGTTTCATTTAACTGGGTTTGACAAGAGGTGTTTGGGGAATAGTGCATCTGATTAACTGATGTAGACCCATTTGATTATCGCATCAAAATATTGTATAACAGCTCTACAATGATTCTGTTCAAATGCATCCCCTTCTATTTCCATCTGAATTAGAAGATATTTAGACTATCCCCTTATATCCGTTTTTCTTGTTTATTTAGCTTAAATGTTAAAGTTTTACATTTTTGTTAAATGTTGTTAGGTTGAATTTCACTTAATTTAACAAACGTTTATCTTTTCCTGCTGATATTATTATCGACTGTATTCATCCAAATATGGGAATTTTTCATTTTATACAGATTACTAATTGCCTTCTCCAAGCTTCCAAATATAAATTAGAATTTGATATGGAAATATGTTTTAACTCAAACGAAAATTGCCCTTATTAATTTCATGAATACATTCCCTATTACATTAATAACAAAGTTTAAATATGTTGGTATTCTAAACCAAGGTCTGTGACGCAAAGAAATGAAGCATGACTGTATCCCAGGTGGCCGGAGTTCAGCTAGTGGCCCTGTGAAGTGTGTGTGTGTGTGTGTGTGGGGGGGGGGGGGATGATGAAAGAGGATGGTCTGCTCACCTTCCTGGTGGGGTGGGAAGGGTGTATGCATATGAGGGTACACTGGGAGGTGTGATTTTTTTTGGAGAATCTAGGGAATATATCTTTTGTATTTCAAGAGGTGAAGCTGCATGAAAGAAAATGCCCCTTGTGAAAGTGAGGGGTGTCCTTTGCAGATGATCACTGTGTGTCTGCACCTACTTGCTACCCTGAGTGTATGCTGGGAGGTTAGAGTTGAAAAAAACAGAAAAATTACAAGCAACCTTAATGGCTCTCTAACTTACCTCAGTGATGGGAAAAGAATGGGTTGAATATAAAGGAGGGGGCAAATGATCAGCATGCAGTAAGGACAAATGAAGTTAAAAATATGTTTCTGTATACTATTCTTGCAGGATCTAAATTTGTAATCTCAGAATAATACTTATATATGGAAAATTTGCCAAGGGTCTTTATTTTTTATTCTTTTCTTTTTTTTAAAATTAACTTTTTTTATCTATTCTGTAACTTATTTTCATTCCTTTAACAGTGACCTTTCAGAATTGCTATGTTTTCCTAAGGCTATAAAGATTAATCTGTTTTGGAAAGTTGACATTTACAAAAGGAAATGAGGGTACCAAGTTTTAAATTTTTATATTTATTATTTAATTATGAAAGATCATACATACTTTTGTCTATTTTTTCTTCATTTAATACTAAGTAGTAAGTGTCAATAAATGTTTTCCCTTGTTATAAATCTATCAAATCTAGAAATATTTTTCCACTCACTACCCTTTGTATCTAAGGCTCACTTATTCAACTTTAAATTGGTTTACTGCTAAGAAGCCAGACGCATGCTTCATTACTTATCTGGATCAGGCTTGAAATTTATAGACATACATTGTTTTGTGCAGCAATAATTAGCATGTGTAGCAGCTATGCACATGAGTGGATAATCCTCAGAAAATGTTAATACATATCTGATTAGTTGTAAACCACTTCACACACCAAACTCCTCGAATATAAGCCCTGTGCACATGCAATGCACTGATCTATGAATCCCTGCACAGGTTGTTGACTTGTTTCAACCTTTAGTTCGAAGCCCTCGGTAATGCAATTATAGGTCTGAAACAATATTCTCTGCTGAGCCATCTTAATCTTAAAGGACTTAGTCCATTTTAACTTATTTGGGTATTAGGTTTTCATACAGTTTAAATTTCTATTAGATTATGCCTGTGATTTAACCTTTTTTCATACTTTCCTCTGTAAATCTGATTACATTTCAAAGGTTAATAAAATCTCCCATTTGAGATGTTTTGAAAAAATTTTATAAAAGTTATTCAGTTTTAAGTCTGAAAAGGGTACTTATAATCACTTGCTTATCTAGAGCAGATGTGCAGTCAAAGATTATCATTTTTGTTATGATTCTTTGTAGAAAGAAACTTTCATAGTGCCCTACTTTTGCACTGTTTATAATAAATTTTGTCAGGAAGTAACTTTTACTTTAGAAGTCACACAATGCCTAATATTTGTTGGCATGGCTTTGCATTATCGATGATGCAGATCAGTGTAACCGCATGTGTTTTATCTTGAACAATGGTTCTACAATTTAAAAGGGTTATATTTTACAGTATAATTTTGACAGGTAACCGAATATCCACCGAATTACTTAATCAAGTTGTGCTTAGATTTTTCATACCCTGGTTAAAATGTACACCAGCAATGACTTATGTAAATTATGCATTATTTTATCCATCTTGTTTTAGCTACTTGCCCAAATTTCATCTGTGACATTCATGCGTGTGTATGACTCTCTCTCTCTCTCTCTCTCTAAAAAATATCTTCTTAATCAGAATTGAGATGTATTATGAATTAGAAGAATTATTAAGGTTTTACAGACATTAATATATCATGCTGTACTAATTATGAATACATTCCACTCAACTGTCCTTGGTTTTGCAGAATATCCCTGATTTTGCCTTATATTTTTGCCCTGACCTTTGTAAAATGCGTGATTATTATTATTATTATTATTTTGCTAAGTCACTAAGGATTACAGTCAGTAAATCATGACATTAGAGTTTCATACTTCTTAATGTTCAGAAAATACATGCTAATACGAAACCTGTTGCTCTGTTAACCCTTTTAAGGGAATTCGAGTAAAAGTGAAAAAAACACAGATGTTGGGCCCTGATACCCCCATTATTTTTGACTTTGTATGAAGGATTTGTGAGATATGTATAAATGTTTTACTTGTGGAACTACACATCTTTGCAAGGTCAGTTTCATACAGCCACGTGCCTTTTTCACTTAGGTCACCAATAGTTTGTACAGAATGAAAACTAAGCATGGTCTGGAAAGGACCTGCCAATAACAGGTATCTGCAGCTTCATATTTCTTTCATTCGTTGATTCAGGGACAGAAGAAATTGAATTCTGCTTTAACTGCTGAAATACAGTATATAGGAACTTATTTGCACTTTGTGATTCCATCAATTTGATCCTTAATTTCAACAAACTGGTCGTTATTCTTTCTTTTCTCATTGTTTGCTATCAAAATACACAACATAATCAAGAAAGGTTGTTTATCATTGCTTTTGTATCAAATGCAATGGCACAGAGTCAAGAGTGATGGTTTATATATATATATATATATATATATATATATATATATATATATATATACAGAGAGAGAGAGAGGAGAGATGTATATCAATTGGATGTTCAACCTAGAATCATCAAATGATCGAGCATCAAATGATTTTCAGACACATATACTGCTTTTGCCCCAATTGATATGTGTGTGTGTGTGTGTGTGTGTGTGTGTGTGTGTGTGTGTGTGTGTGTGTGTGTGTGTGTGTGTGTGTGTGTGCGCATGTGTCTGTGTGTGTGCTACAATGAGTTGGAACTTTTGCTAGGGATATGGAACTCTGATCTGCTCTCCTCAGTTTACTACAACCAAGGCTTTCTCCTAGGCAAGTAGATTAGACAATAGAGGAATGGTTATGGCTACCACTGTACCAAACAATGAACATCCATTTTGTAAAAAAAAAATAATAATAAAATAAATACTGGAGAAGTGATTGATTAGAAAAGACAGGTGGATTCTTAGGTATTATAAAAGTAGAGCATCTTTCTGACACATTGTTTCTACTATTCATTAAAACTTCCTATGGGATGTGGTTTTCAATGAGTTATCAGACTGAATTCAAGGGACCTGAATTAAAATTAATGTTATTAATTTACAGTCACCCAGATGCAAGTCAGATTAAAAGCAGAGTTTGATTCATCACAGAACTGTAACTAAAACAGGTGTTTAACATCCATGCTGAGCCATCCTTGGCAAATAAACTGTAAAAAAATGACCTTAACTTGGCCTGGAAGCTTGTATACTGGAAATGTGCTTTCCCAATAAAATCTAACAAATTGCCATTGTCTGAAGTTAAGCTCAGTGTTTACAGATCTTTATTGCTGGGAGTGTGAACATGGAAAACAAACAATTACAGCTACAGCATTTACAAGTGTAATGAATCTTATTTTCCAGTGCTTCAATAAAATGTGTCATGTACTTTTAAATGCCTCTCATTCTATTAAAGACATGCAATGATTTAATTTACTTTTCTTGGCAAAGGAAATTAGACTACAATTTGTTTTCCCCCCTTAATATTTGTTTATCAAAATGCACTTGAAGAGAACAATGCTGTTAAGCTAGTTAGCTTGTTTACGTTAAGACCTGTCTAAAGATGGATCGTTCAATATGTTGACACAGCAGTTCCACCAACAATGATAGCAAGCAAAATCAACACAGCATGCATAGTGTATTCTCAGCATGTAGTCTGATTATTGTGTTTCATTAGCCAGTTTTGTGTATCCAGCACTTTGAGAGTTTCTTGTCTGATTATCTTATCCAAAGTTAAAGTCCAAGACAGGCTGTGGCAATGCTTTTAATATCTGCCTGTCACACTTTCCACTTAACCATGGGACCTCACAAATTTACAATATGCAAATTTAATTCCAGTTGTGAATCAGGGCCTGATCAACTTTCTTTGAAGCCATTGACATAAAGTCTTTCAAGCTAGTCCACACTGGCATCTGTTTATTTATTTATTTGCTTAGTTAGTTAGTTAGTTAGTTAGTTAGTTAGTTACTTATTTTAGCAAAACCACCTTATTATTTTATTTAAATTCTGTAATTTCATATTACTGGTACCAGGCATGTTTAATAGTGATAAGAAAGCTAGCAAGTCTTTACATATAGTAACAGTTGAATATTTAAATCCATTGTACATTGGGAGGGGTCTAATTTTTCCCACTCTAAATCTTGCCCTTCTTGGTTGTTGACTTAGTGTGTTCCTGTCATATACACTAGGTTCATTTCTTTTATGCACTACTTTTGTTTAATTTCTAGCTTCACACAATCATCCCATACCCAAATAAAATTTGATTGATGGAGAGTGTGTCTTTTTTTTTTCATTCACTGTATTCAAGACTCATCACTCATTTGGTTTCTCATGTTCCTGCACCCTAAGTTCCTACCTTTCTCTCTCTCTCTCTGTAATTTGTCCTCCGCTTTTAAACAGAACACTACCTATATGCATAGATGAAGCTGTCACTGACCAAGCATTTGTCCTGTCCCTGCTTCATGAACCTGACCTCAGATTCACTGAGACCAGAATACTACATTCCAGTTTCTAATGATGAGTAAAACCATTAGTCTCCAATATCCACTACCTAAGTTTAATCTCCATTTACACTAAGGTCAATGATATGGATCACTATTTATGTTTCAAGCTAAGCACTGGGGAGCATTACATGCCTTCACCTCAGCACTGACACAGCTGTTGATGTTTCAAGCTAATCATGATACCAACATTAGCGATGGGCCAAATGTTGACAATGTATTGTTCCTCTATCTTTTCACGCATGTCAGTAAAAGGGGATACTCAATTATTCTCCTTCATGCATATACTTTCAAATATTGTAGCTAACTATTTAGCTATTGTCCTATCTATCTATCTGTCTGTCTATCTAACCATCTATCTATTTCTCTACCATATAGATGAACTGGTCTAAAGACCCTTTTAATTCATGACCAGCAATTAGGGAAGAACAGAGACTACTGCGTTTTATAAAGTTATTTGTATGAAATTTGATTAGCTTAAAGAAAAAAAAAACAGGTTAAAATTATAAACAAACAAACAAACAAAAAAATACCAAAAAAACAAAAAACAAAAAAACAAAAAACAAATTGCAACATATCAGGCAATTTGCAACATTAATCAGTCTAAAACTTAAAAAAACAGACTAAACAGCATAAAGAACAGAATTATTTCAATTTACATAACTAGACCATGATTATAACAATTGCCTTTTTGAATACAAAGCTATTTCTTTTCATCAAAGCCATATAATTCATTTGTAAAAGAAATAAGCCGAACACATTCATAATTAGGCTCTCATGTGTAACATGTGCATTACCACATAGTCATACTATATTAATTTGTTGTGTCATGTTAATGGGAGCAAGAATGTAATGAAGTATAGAGTCTAATCTTGACATAAAGACATGCGTGTCCCATGTGGGACAACCCAAAAATTGTGAATATTGTCCTTTTGGTCGCTCATGTCACCAATATTTGTGGACTATAAGTTTAGGAGTTCTGAGGATACGTGGAGTGAGTCAACCAATGGGATGGGTCTACAGGAGTAGGGAGTGGCCAATGTGTAGTGATGCGGATACACCACAAATCCAACAGGAGAATGGATGACTGCAGTGTTAGGGAGGCATTGGAGTGGTTGTTTGGAGAACCAGGAGCCATGGGTATATGGGTATATATGCAAATGAAGCAGCAAAGCAATAGTGTATTGGTTAGAGCAACAGCCTAACGAACAGACATTCCAGTTCCGAATCCAACTGCATCACATACCATTTAACATCAATAATCTGTACATGAACATATTGCGACATCTGTCTGCTGTATAACCTGCAAAATAACAATTAAAAGTTAACTGGAGCGAAGTGTCAGTGTCATAATGAAAAAGGCACTAGTAAGCAGGTTTAAGCATATATAAACACCAGTAAACATGTCTAAGTGTATTTGCATGGGGTATGCATTGCTTTACAGACACACACACACATATATATATATATATATATATATATATAGATATATAAATATATATATATATATATATATATATATATATATATATATATATATATATATATATCTATATATATATATATATATATATATATATATATAGATATAGTTGCAGACATATACATATATGTATATTTATATATATATATATATATATATATGTTTACTATTAAAATTTCGAAACAAATTCTGTCGACTGTACTATTGTCGAACACAGAAGTTCGAAAACGGTAATATCAATGACAAAAAAACAACCTAGGAATGGCTTTTAACATGGGTCGAGATAGGTGTTCAGTGTTATTTTGAACTACAAACATCTCCCCTATCTCAACCCATGTTAAAACCCATTCCTAGGTTGTTTTTTTGTCATCGATATTACCGTTTGCGAACTTCAGTGTTCGACAATAATACAGTCGGTGGAGTTTGTTTCGAAATTTTAATAGTAAACCTAGATATATATATATATATATATATATATATATATATATATATATATATATGTATGTGTGTGTGTGTATGTGTAGATATACACAGATATACAGCTATGATAGGAAACAGCGCAGAAGAATGACATATGTTCACAGGCTATGCCAATGGAAGTGAGGGACCCAAGCAAGAATCATGAAACAGGTAGCATGACCTTCCACCCCCCCCTCCAACATGGGAAACGTACACACAAACAATGTCAAGAGTCCACTGCTCCCCAGAACACAGGCAGGATGCAACCGGTGGGGGTACACAGTGCACCCATGAATTCTAATCTTGGAACACAGACAGGAGCATCCCTTGCAGGACACCCCAAAAATTGGCAAAACCAAAAGAAGGTGATAAACTGAACATTCTGGGTGGGGTGTATACATACCGGCATACAAGGGTGGGAAAGCCTAATGACCCATAGGTCGAGACAATTGTATGAAATGGGTCCCGTGAAGTGGAGAGTGGGCAGTGTGTAGTGGTGTGTTCAGAACCGACCAGGACCCAGAGTAAGGATGGGTGCTGTAGAGGAGGTGCGGGTGGGGGAACTATGGTTAGCTACTTATGGATCTAGGTGTGCAGGTGTTGGCTGATGTGGGCCTATATGCACAGCCCCAGGGATGTAAGCAAATGTGTTCATTGGGCAGAGACGTCGCCCAATGAGCAGCCACACCCACTACGAGTTCCAATGCAGCAAAGCGTAATCTATATGGCAAGGAACGAAATAACCAGATGTAGATGTATATATGTAGTGGTATGTGTGTGTATATCTACCCATAGCGACATAGAGATGAGCCTCTCCCTCTCCATAGTACAAATGTGTACATACAGAGACAGAATACATATACATACCCACATATAGATATATACATATGCAGACACCCATAGACCCATATGTTGTTATTTATATATATATATATATATATATATATATATATATATATATATATATATATATATATATATATATATATATATATATATATATATATATATATATATATATATATGTATATATATATATATAGAGAGAGAGAGAGAGAGAGACATAAATATATACATGTATGCATACATATACAGATATATCTGTATATAGTAATGTATATATATATATATATATATATATATATATATATATGTGTGTGTGTGTGACTAAATATACACATGTATATAGCTAGGATATGATACAGCAGTTACGAGTTACATATGCTCATGGGCCGTGCATATGGGGGTGAGTGGTCCAATAAACAAATGTGTAACACATAGCATCAACCCACCACACCCCCAGCTAGGCCGGTGAGACATACAGACACACAATAAAAGTAAACACACCTCTACTTCCCAGACCACCGGCAGGATACTACCAGTGGGAGAGACCTGCCAGGTTTAATCTTGAAACACTGACATTGATGTCCCTTGTGGGGCACCTAAAAATTAATGATCATCGGAGTCAGTCCCAGTAATGATTCATCGAACCAGGTTGTAGATGTACCCGGACCAGTAGGTTGTGCAAGTCTGATAACCCATGGGTCAACACAATGTATGACATGTCCTGACACGCGGAGAGTGGGCAGTGTGTAGTGGTGTGTTTATACCCCACCTGCACCTACAGTAAGGATGAGTGCTTTAGAGGAGGGGCAGGTGGGGGAACTATGGGTATGCAATTATGGGCCTAGGTGTGCAGGTGTTGGCTGGTGCAGTCATATTAGGACTGCCCTGGGGATGTAAGTAATATCCCAAAATGGGCATAGCTGATGCCCATACCTCTCAACCCCTGAGAGCAAATCCACTGGACAGGACATAAACCATTGGGGGAACAAATAGGGACCATACCTCTAAACTGACCCTGATTTCCAGGGACGTCCCTGATTCCGACTCAGTTTCTAACTCTGTCCCACTTAATCCCTCCTAAAACTAGTGACTTTTGGAGGAAAGGTGGTGAATTACACGTAATGAATAATGACAGCAATTAAGGGTTAGAAACATCATTTACCACAGAAAATGTGTATGATTTCATATGCTCTGAGCCTGTCAATGTGTCAGGCTAATAGCACTAATAATTTAAATGTGTCCCTGATGTTGTTATGACATCCCTGATTCAGTTGATATTTTACCCCAATCATATGAGAGGTCTGATAGGGACAGAAAGCACATATTCTACTGACAACCTTAGAAATATAAGGTATGCTGTAGCATGACTCGGCTGAAGGATGTGGGTTCCAAAACCCAATTACTTGTTTGTATTGAAGAGTGTCAGTTCCCATGTATTAGCCAGACAGGTGCAGATTGTAAGAGGAACACACCAATAATATGAATGAAACTCTGGACAGGCCGCGGATTCCGTACAGTCGAATGGCATGCTTTCGCCTAATGGGCAGCAATTCCCGATACTGTAGCATGTAATCTGATGTAATAGGCATCACAAGGTAATATCGTAGTCCTCACTCCCACCCAGGGGTGTGAGTGTCAGATGCAAACACCAAATGCAGTGCATATGCAAGTGCTGGAGCAAGAGGGTGGAAGCCTGTTAGGCCACCAGTATGCAATGTAAAGGCTAACTGAGTGTAAGAAACTGTAACCAGAGGTTAGCATTGCTTAGCTCCACACAAGCCCATGTACACCCACTTACAACTGCTTTAATGTGCCTTAATCACTTCATATCCAATGGCCTTGTTCTGCCCAGCAACAAAATAAATGGCCTCTGTAAGGCTCGAAACCAGGACACTGCACACACAGCTATTGTGATTTACCACTAAGCCTTGGCAGATATACAGACATCGGATCTTATCACAAACATATCATCCAGCGCAGTCATTCGACAGTATAGGAAATATATTCCATCATGTAGATGTATGTGTGTGTGTTTATGTCCAGATATAGGTACATACATATATATATAGATATATCAAGAACATCCCATGTGACAACAAGGCATTACAAAGGAATGAAAAGGGAAACACCAGCAATGCCTGTATTATGTTGTGGTGTTGTGCTATGTAATATCAAGCCTCCCTCAGACAGACATGTGTCATTAATACATGAAAACATTTGTACATTGGCCAAATACATCACTCTGTGCATTTTATTTACATTAACACAATTCCTGTCCAATCATTATGTGAGGACAGAACTCTTGCAAGGTGCTGTGTGTGACATCATCATCATGAAAAAGGTAAATGGGGTAACCCCAGAGGGACTGCTAGTATTGTGTGTACAATGGGGTCATCTGTATCACATGTACCTGGATCCTTTAGGAGTCATGCGCATACCAGGATTGTGTGCCTCAGAGACAGGGGTGAGGACAACTTTAGTATGTTGTGGTGTATATTAAAAGGGTTACATATGTCCAGTGGACACGTGTGTGAAATGGACAGCTATGTATGGGCCAAATGTTGTTATAGGAACCGATTGGCCTTTTGTTTCTGTAGGGTGAGAGTAGGATGTGGGGGAAGGAGAGTAGGTATGCTCGTGGGGGATAGGTTGGGAAGGATGACAGACAAGACAGCATACAGGGTCAGTATATGCCACATGTAGGGGGATACACTTTGGACGGGGAGGGGTGTTTGGCAGTCACAAGCCCATGAGCCCCAGATGGAAACAGTGGGACGGAGGTCCCCAGCCATGGGCAGCCACCACTGCACCAAAACAGCTGCAAAGGTGGCAGTGCTGGGAGCTGTCTAGGAGGGACAGGCTCACCCTGTAAATGTGACACTCTGTCCTTGAACTGGCATATCTGGCCTCAAAACACCTTAGTGAGCCCCCTACGCACCATGTCCGGGACTGTACAACAGCAGACATGTTCCTGTCTAGACCTGCTCCCAATGGGGACAAGCCCCATCCTCAGTGGTGGTTCCACCAAAAGGTGGTGCAGAGCCAACAGAGGCGGAGGTCCAAGGCTGGGCACCAGATGTGCTGGCGCCTGGTGCCATGGCCAGCTGAAGTGGGCAGGAGGTTCTGCCAGGACCTCCAAACCCATACAGCCTATGGTGCTGCAGTTTTAACACAAATATGGCTTAGTAATAGTCAACAGCATTCAGGATTACTTATAACAGCATGCATAGATATGACCATCAACCCAACACAACAGATGGTATACATTTGCAGAGGAAGCACAACACATGCATATATACTTCATAACATAAGTACAAAGTGTAGAAGACTTGTGACTGCAGCTATGAACAGTGGCCCATTATTGGCATGTCACCGAGAACCACAGACAGTGTCTGTCATACCACTGTTTCATGTGACATATGTCCAATCAGGGATGCGATGGCAGTAACGCATCACTATCACCATGTACTGACTGCAATCCTCACACTATGCTCCTGCAGTTCACAGATGTGTGTTCAGTGAGTAACACAGGAAACAAATGGTTCCACACACTGACCAGTCCACAGATGGCCCTACAGATGGGGGTTCCCTCACAAACAGAGCACTGTCTTGTCAGTTTTAAAACATGCAGAATAGCCATTACCACACACAACTTGTTAAACTGGCAGTAGTGTCAATGAAGCATAGCTACACTTACATGCTGTAGTCATGTCTGGCACATCACCCTGCTGTCTTTAAGCTATTCCCACTGTGTATGTTGTTTGAGGAAGATCCAGATATCATCTGTGATACCGTTTACCAAACACCAGATCCAGGTACCACTCACAGCGACTGTCATGGGCAAACACCAACATGATGTTCCTAGATATTGTACTGTGTTTCCATGTGATTTGCTATGTGAACATCATCACAGCTGTTCCACATGCAATCAGCTAGAGGAGGACTGCAATAGGTGCAGAGGCCATCACCTGATCATGACCATCACTTACAAAACACAAGCTGCTGCTGAGCAGGTGTACACCTCCACATCCACCAGAGAGTGTGTGAGAGGGACAGACAGAGGCAAAATACATCAGAGAAGGGCTTGGAGACTAAAAACCTAAGCATCGTCTGTCACAAACCTAAGCATCATCTGTCACAAACCCCTGACTGACTAGTCATTACTATTACAAGTGCATGCGGTTACTCCATGTGTCACAAAGCTGACATGTTGGTGTGCTGTAAGAACATATATGTGTGCTGGTGAGCGACATCTGCAACAGAGGTATAGTAGACATACATTAGGTGTAGCACACATGGCTGTCCATATGAACGGATGTCATTGTCAACACAACCACTTTCTAATGAACTCACATTGACACACTTTGCCAGGCCCACAAGTACACTTCCTAACTACTTAGTTTGCCACACTGCAGTAATGCACAGGTACTACATGCACCACAGGGGATATCCGGAGGTTCTATGGGCTAGGGCATGTGAATGTTTCTGACATCAGTCGGTATGCCATTGGGAGTTATACTGGGTGTGACTGTGGTTGGGAGCATCATACCCCACACACAGACATGTGTGCCAGTACTGACATGCGTGTGTGCATTGCTTCATGGGTGTGAAGTGGTTGGCTGTACAAGATGGCTGTACAAGGTTGGGTGGGTGGTAATCCTTGGCATCACACCACCTGACAATGGTGTGCAGTGTGGTACAGGGGTGTAGTGTCTGCAATGTCCCACACGGATGAGTATTGTATGAACTGTCCTGACATCCTGGTTACCATTGTGTATGGCCATTGCTTTGCAATGCATGCCATGTCTGTGTTTGATATGGACACTGCCTGGGATGCGCACGTCCCACAATAATATACAGTGACATGTACAAGTGTACCTGGTTTGGCTGGCACATGTTGTGTACACAGACTGTTATCCTCAGATATGCCATTACTGGTCTGGTGTGGCAGGACCTGCTTATTGACAGCAGGTTGACCCTGCACCTGCATTGATAGCATGATACAGGTATTCCCTGGTGTCAGTGGCATCAGTCCATACAGGGCACACGTGTAAGGCATTGTATGGCCTCTGTGGATCACAATTGATGGCACCACATATGTTGCATGCATCCATAGTGAAGGCACATTGTCCGCAATTATGTGCCTATTGTACTGCTGTACAGGGTGCCATGCCCTCTGCAGCCCACTGCAATCACACCATACCTACTATCTGTCATCAATGTGCAGGGTACTAGCAACATAGCAGGATATTCTAGGCAAGTGTGTTGGTGTATGACACATGGGTTCAGAATGTATTCCGGGTAATAGTAGGAGTGCATACTTTGTTCACCAGGCCTTTTGCCAGATGTAGGGGCATGGCTTTCCAACACAGTCCCTTGGATGACTAACATCTGTACTCCTCATGAGGTGGACATTGTGACATATAATACGGACACCATATAGGAAAACTACAAAATCCACTCCACAACATGTCCCATGGTTAGACACTCACAGCCAGCTCCTCACAGGCTCTGACTGTCGAACACACACACACACCTGCCATGTCTTGGAATAGAATCCCTACCTAACTAGTGTATCACACTACAGCATTATGCAGTGGCAGCACGCGCTACGGATATTACTGGGTTACAAAAGTCCCAGAGGTTTATTTCTAGATTTGTGACATCAGCAGGATTGCCAAAGGTGGTTATGTGAATTGTAAAGAGTGTGCATACTCCAAAATGCATTGTTACTTTCTCAAGCAGACGCACACAGTTGGCCTCTTTTGGAATAGAACCCCTACCTAAGTAGTTTATCACACTACAGCACACGCTATGGAGAATACTGGGTTACAGCAGTCCCAGAGGTGCATTTCTAGGTGGGAGACATCAGCAGGATTGCCAAAGAAGGGCATGTCAAGTGAGTTTTACATGTTTGTTACCTGCATGTATCTGCTGCCTACTGTCACGAAAAGACATTTACACCTGCTTACAACTGCCTTATGCAGTCCTAACTGACAGTACCAACAAGGCTTGCAGGTCTTGAACCCTGGACCATGCACACTGAGGTCATTGGACGTACCACTAAGCCATCTGGGTTGTATACATGTTGCCTGGAGTCTATAATGCACATCTTACTACAGGTATTCCACAGTACTGAAAACAAATGGGACAGTCACTTTGTGTACATAAGTACAGTACCTTTGAATGTACTGTACTCTGTGAAACAACAAAGACAAGTCTACATCTGTACAACTGTCATAACTATATATATATATATATATATATATATATATATATATATATATATACACACACACACACCTACGGGATGTGTACACACACACATACATATATATATATATATATATATATATATATATATATATATATATATATATATATATGACACAGCTATAGCCATATATATATATATATATATATATATATATATATCTATATATATATATATATATATATATATATATATATATATGTGTGTGTGTGTGTGTCTGAACACCCTTTGTGACACAGAAGGGTTCCAAAAGAACTGACGTGTACACAAAACAGAGGCATCACTTGTGTTATAACATTTAAATCTTAAGCAGTTCACCAGAGAAGGGATGGTTGTTGTGTATGTGGAGTTTAGGGTAGGGAATGATGGCTAATGTAATCTAACCCGGGGATTGTGGAGTTAGGGTGGGGGAATGATGGGTATGGACTTACACTGAAATGACCACTTCTGTGTCACTGCTCGACAGTGGCACAGGAAAATAACATATCCAACTGTAGTCATGCTTGACTGTGTATTCTTTACCATTTCTAACTATGTAATACTTTGTAGACACCGGTCACCACAGATGGCTAACATGTTGTGCTAAAAGACATTACACATGTGTATGCCTGGCTACAGGGTAGTCACACACACAAACACACACACACTTGCCAGTATTGTGCATACACGTCTTGCCTATGTAAAGGTAACAAGTACAGTGGTATGCAGTTGGGGTATGTGCCACAGAACACATACAATTACACTTACTCTGATTCCACTTCTGAGCTGGGTGACATCACAGGACTGATGGGTGGCACAGTGCTGCAGCGGTTAACATTGTCGCCTCACAGCAAGAGGTTCTCCGGTTCGATTCTTGGCTGGGGTGCCTTCTGTGTGGAGTTTGCATGTTCTCCCTGTGTTCGCGTGGGTTTCCTATGGGTACTCACGTTTCCTCCCACATTCCAAAGACATGCATCTGGAGCATTTCTCCCACGGCCTCCGCTGAAAACAGGCTCTGTGGAACCTAGTCGGACTTTCCTGGTCAACAAATAATAAATAAATAAAATAACAAAAAAAATAAAAATTACTTGCAGTGGGGAGGGGGGAAGAGAGAGGTTTAGCAGCTGACAAGGATAAAGGCCAGTACAAAAGGAGTTATCCCTTTGGAATGCAGCAAAACCCACTGTCATGACAGGATGCAAACACAAATACACACACACAACCACAAGCAGCCGTTTGCTGACACACACAATCAGGAATTTGCTGAGTCACACACATACAAACACACTCTGCCATTTGCTGACACACACACACAAACACACACAGTTGCCAGTGGTGGGATCAAAACTCCTGCCTATCTACAGATCACTATTACAGAACTACGCAGGTACGAGACAAGCCCCTGAGATTACACATTCCAAGGCAGTCAGACTGCCCTTCTAAGATTGAGGACAACAACAGCGAGACTGACAGTCATGAAGTACATAGCTGTAAACCTGTGTGTTTAAAGTAGGTGTCCATTACAACCTATATGAAAAAACAAGACACATCATCTGCAGGTAGGCCTGTGAGGTATAGTTGTAGCACAACAGGAGCCTGAACTGGAGTATGGCCATCTGTGGAATGGACAACTACTATCACTATACAGGGTTACATTGGGCATGCTCATACACTTAGTAGCACAACGCCGTTTGGGATGCACTATGACTACAACTACACAAGGTTATACTGGGCATGCTCATACACTTAGGAACATTGGGCTTGTTGGATGCACTGACTCAAATTACACAAGGTGGCAGTGGGTATGCTCATACACTTAGTAGCACAGGGCTGTTTGGGATGCACTCCGATTCTAACCACAGAAGGCCACAGTGTGCATGGTCATACACTTACATGTACAGAATACATTGTATTGTACTCCTAATGTAAACACACAGATTTACAGCTATGTACATCTTACCTGTCAGTATATATGCACATCATACTGGTATGCTACCTGATACCTGTATGTGGCCTGTAAATGATATATCTGTGTCTGTGCTGTGTGATAAACATGCATACATGTACATGAAGTACTGACATATATATGTTAAGTATACACATTCATGCATGAGTGGGCGTGACAGACAATAGGTTACCTGGGACACACAGGTGGATGCTACCTACACAGCATGTGTCACACACCTTGCTGCCCTGAAAGGCATACATTGATAGCAGGTTGTGGACAGTGGCATTATACGTGGAGCAGAGGCATGTGCAAGCATAATGTGTGAGCCACATTATGTAATGGTACTGAGGTGCAGGTATCAAGATGACCTCTCCTGGCTGTGTTAGTAGTTGTCATTATTAGCAGGACTGCTACCCTAAGTATATCTCACATTGGTCATATACACAATTTCTGCTGCTGTCCGTCACCTTACATGAAGCATTTGCTACCAAGCACATTACTGCCACTCGCAGTGATGTCATGGTATGAGTGGCAACTGCTAGACCAACACAATGAGCCAATGTCCTGCTGTTATTATGAGGTTGTCCAATGTCTGTCATTCCCTGCTGTCATGACTGAATGACAAGCCTTCAACACAGAGCACATGCATCCATATTTCATGTGTGTGTGGATAATACCTAGGTCGCATTTACCCATATAGCTGCATTCCAAGGTAAATGTCCTACACCCAGAAGTAACACCCTGACACCTAAAAGACAATTGTGTTGGATGCTTATTCTAACCAGTGCTAGATGTGTGGCTTTAGTAATTCATTTGCTCAATGTAGAACCTTGTCAAGCAGTGCCACAGAACTGATTCACGGGGTTACTGATATATTTGGCATGCGGTCATCACACCATGTCACATAGAGGGGCGATGTGCAGCTTCGCTGGACAGGGATGCATAGTATGGCAAGAGTATGTTAAGTGTATGGGACAGATATCTGTCAGGCATGTTGTGATCATTGTACTAGAAAGGTAGATGCCCATGAAGTATGTGTTATTTGGGATCAGGATTTGTTAAGTGTAGTATGTCCAACACCTCTGGGTTGGACATGGCTTTATTCAGGGTAGACTGCATGCCACATAGTGCAGCTATTAATCCGCAATTGTCTACCTAGTATGTTCACCCTGTGCATCAGACCATATGAGAATGTCCCTGCACCAATGGTGTGAATGATATGGATGCGGCACAGGCATCATCATATGCACAGGGTGATAATATTAGCCAGAGGCCTAGGCTGCCCCATTGGATGATATCATGTGTGTGTGTGTGTTAGGGCCTGTGATATCATTGGGCATATGTGGATGTTATGCGTGTGTGTGTTGAGGTGCCCTACATTTTTTTTCCAGTGTGCGTGTATGCATGCACACACGTCTGGCATGTGGCTGGCCTACACAAGGGTATTAATGACAGCTGCAGACTGTACAAGGCCGGTTTCACAGTTCATGGTGTCCGGCCATGGCCACGTGACCTGCGCCTGCCAGGGGTTGTACAGGCACTACTAGGTAGAGGTCCAGAATGGGTACTGTCTGATGACACATGTCCACTGGAATCGTGTCCCTGTTGGGACCATGCAGGACCACGTGCACGTGACCTGCTGTTTCCTGGTGTGGACTGCACATCACCAGCTGCATTGCTGCTGCTACCACCACTATGGGAGCGGGCATGTGCAGCAGCATGTTCACGTAGACCTTCAACAGGTGATGTAGCTGACCTATGTCCACGTGCCCGATGCCTCAATCCCACCAGATGTTCCAGCAAAGACATTCCACGCTCGAGGATTGACATGCCATGGTCAAGGACTCCAACCATGTCACCCAATCGTCTATCCAAAACATTTGCAAGATGATGGTGAGCATTTGCAAGTGCCTGGATTTTGTCAGTTAATGAATGGACAGTGACCCTATGAAGCCTCAGACCTTTTCTGTTGTGCCGTTCAGCACATGCCTGTGCCTTCATTACAGCCCAAAACATGTGTCTGGTGACTGCAGTTGATGTGCTTTGTCTCGCAGGGGCATGTTGGCCAGTGGTCCTCCTATGAGTAGCACTGGGCACATGCCTGTGTGGGACATCACCAGTCAGTTGACTGGGATCATGGTGTGCAGGCACACCTTCCATAGTCTCCACACTTCCATGTTCCATACTACCACCTGCCAACTGTCCTTCCTCTATTGCCACAGTGATGGGGTATGTGTAGGCAGGGGAACTGTGTGTGAGGATGAGGGAGAAACAGGTGGAATGGCAATGACTGGCACAGATTCAGCCCCTGACAACCCTGCCTGTGTCTCAGTCATACTACTATCATCACTGCTAGTCTGTGGGGACACTAACATCAGGTGGACCGCAGAAGGGCAACGCACCTACATCAACACCTGTGAGGGGAAGACAAGAACTGTACATTACAAGTTATACCAGACATGCACACAGATAGACAGAGACACACAGACACACACACAGACACAGACAGAGACACACAGACACACACACACACACACACACACACACACACACACACACACACACACACACACACACACACACACACACACAGGCACACAGGCACACACACACAGACAAACACACACACACACACACACAGACAGAGACATACACACAGACAGAAACACACAGGCACAGACAGAGACACACAGACACAGACACACAGACACACAAACACACAGACACACATGCTACATACAGGTGATATTACAGATGGCATTCAGCTTAGACAATTATAGTTTCAGCTTAGACAATTATAGTGGTAATTATCATACATCCTTGAGTTGCACACAACAGCATGCATGTGTTATAGCAGATGGCATGCACCTTACACAATTATAGTGGTGGTTAGCATACATACCTGTATTGCACCATTTGTGTTAGTAACCTATGCCCCATACCTGGAACACAATGCATGCACATTGCACCATTGCACCGCACTGCCATGGTGTGTGCAACAAACACCAGATATTAACAGACCATCGCTGACCTTTGTACATCTGCCACTGATCCTTTGTGTTTGCCACCACCCCTATGTGTGAGGACATGAGCAGTAGGGTATGTTGACTGCATACTATGTTTGCCTGAGCCCTAGCTTGCATATCTCCCCCAAAGCAGTGCATGTCTGTTCAACATTATTCCGCCTACCCCTGAGCTGAGTCTAGACATTGTGCATGTGGCGGTGCACACATGTTTGATATGGCTGTCCCTACTTTGCAATGGTGGCACAGACCAGCACAGGTTTCCAGTACACTGGCCTGCTGTGTGGTGTATGACCTTGCCAATCATATCTAGTATGACATGTCCTCTGCTGACGTGTTGAATGACATGCATATGTGTGTAACACAATGGTGTCCTTTCCAATCTACAGTATGGTAATGGTGTCCCAATGCAGGGACGTGTTATACTAACATGGGCCTTCAGCTGATGCAATGTTGTCTGTCCACCCTACAAATATGCAGGGACATACTGCACATTGAGCTGATGTGCATAGTCATTGCAGGGCATCATGTGGCTTCACATTTGCTATACAGCGTGAGCTACTGACACAGTTCATAGCCATGACTATGTTCACATACAATACATATCCATGTCACTGAGGTGTATACACACCAAACCCTCATGTGGAATGTGTGACACAGGTCACAGAAGGGTATACAAATGACACCCCTGCACATCTGCAACTATATTACTGATGCCTGGTGACTATGCCAACACATGGCTGACTTAGCAGTACTCTATGTCCCACATGCCATCTGTGTACCTCACACACATGAGGAGCAGGCATGACAGTGATATCTGACACCAGCAAGGTGAATGTACTGTATCTGTCACCTGATGTGGTTGTATGCGTATGTTGTGCAACACATGTATGTATTTTGATACTGTATAGGTGAATGCTTTCATGTCATGACACACTCAAGATGTTCAAGACATGTTATGTGGTGGTGTCATGTTATGCCTACACAAGCTGTACACAGGCCTGTATGATGTTTAGTGTTTCATATCTGCAATATCACCATTACACAAAGGCCATAGTTGTATTGTGCCGAGCCAATGTACAACAGGGTGTACACACATGTACATCACTTCTACTGTGTGTGTTGCTTCATGTCTCTGGCCATCCTCCATGGCCATGTGTACACATGTTCTGTCAAATGGTTGTGATGACCATCTTATTTCACATGTCAGTGTTATCCCATATGACATACACCCATAGATGTCATATGCTCCACTGAGGACAGGGTTATGCAGACAAAGGTTGGTATGTATGGGAAGTGAGACATGTTTTGCAGGATAGTTGAGCAGTGTTGCAGTCAGCTCACTACATGTCATGGACATGTAAGATAGCACATGACATTGTGTGACATTCATAGCAAGTGTATAATCCACAAGGGTGTATCCTGTGGGCCGGTCATACTCCAGCTCCAACACATTTAGAGTGTGTGCACACATATGCTTTCTGTACAGTACTGTTCGTATTCCCAACATGTGTAATGCTGATTTGTAGTACCTGTCCCTACAGTGAAACACACCTCCACCATTGTATTCTCTGTTGTCCACACATCTGGCAGTGACAGTTTGTAAGGTTTAGTGTAGGTGTTACATATAGTCGTCAATTGTTTCACATGGGTAAACACTGTGATGCATTGCAAGTCTGACCAGTGTCCATTAACAGGACTACCATACATTATGTGTACGTGTGTTATGGCAGATAGCATGCAATTAATATGTTCCGTGCATTATCAAGCCTGGTAAATAATAACAATCGCACCTGACACAGGCTGATGTCGCTGCAAAACACCAGAGGTACCTAGACAGAAGTGTCACAGCAATACGATCATTATCCACACCTGTGTGATAGCTACAGGGTGCAATGTCCATGTTAGCACATAAGCCAGTACAATACACTATACTATGGAGTATGCACATCTGTGCATACATAGAGTAGCAGATTATAGTATGTGGCATGTGTGCATACATGCCTTGCATATGATGTTACATTACATATTGTACAGTAACACATGTAACTATGTGAAATATAGTTGTGTTATATGTGCAGTAGTGACTTACCAGGCAACTCCAGGCTCAGTGGTTAAGAGACACCCACCTCCACAATACCAGCTAAAGCTTGTGGATGGAGGTCTGCAGGTGTCCCCAAGTTGGCCACTAGCTCCTCAGTATGTGTGAGTGGGGCCTGGGTGAATGTCCCCCCACCTGTTGCACCTTGTTCCCTGGCAATTCCATTAGCATGCTGTTTTGCCCATCTTATAAGGTCAGTGCAGTGTCGGCACACCTGCTGATAGGTGCGATTGTGACCACCATCATCATTTACCCTCCTGCAGAGTTCCTCCCACAGGGCATCCTGCTGCTGTGCATCCTGTGGCACATGGCTGAAGAGTGTTGTATGATTGTCGAGGAGGTATGGGATGAGGACGTCATCCTGCAAGTGGCTGTATGCTGGCAGTCTGCTATGTGGCATACCTCAAAGGAATAATGATGGACACAGGTCACAGTAACTCACAGATAAGTACAGCTGAACATACATGTGTATCACATTTATTAAGATTACAAATACGTCTTTGCAAATCTACATGACACTAACACCACTGATGTGTATAAGTCACACACATTTGACACTTACTGGTGATGTGATGTTATCCCCATATATGTGTGTGTCATGTGATGATATTGCTCATACACCGTGGGTATGTCTGTTTGCCTATACTGGTGTCTTTACCTATCAGCGCATGCCTAGATGTGTTCACATTAATGCAATCGACCTTAATGCTGTGTATATGTCACATATATAGTCATACATAGCCATTCAGGACATGACCTGTGACCCTGCAGACTTGCAAACATGTATGTGTTTTGCCATATACATCTACATGGCACTGCACAGCTGTGTAGCATCCTGACATGCATTGCCTGTGTTGCACGTGTAACACATGAGACAATAGCTAGCCTGATGGTATTTGCAGGGTTGGATATCAACTATAGCATGTATGGTCATAGTGATCTGGTAGGCTATATGCCCTGGGCTATTTATGAGCCTAGACAGACAGGTTGCCTAGCTGTAGGCAACAGAGAGGTAAATTTTAGTGGCCAGTTCAAGCAGTGCCACAGAACTGATTCAAGGGGTTACTGATATATTTGGCATGCGGTCATCACACCATGTCACATAGAGGGGCGATGTGCAGCTTCACTGGACAGGGATGCATAGTATGGCAAGAGTATGTTAAGTGTATGGGACAGATATCTGTCAGGCATGTTGTGATCATTGCACTAGAAAGGTAGATGTCCATGAAGTATGTGTTATTTGGGATCAGGATTTGTTAAGTGTAGCATGTCCAACACCTTTGGGTTGGACATGGCTTTATTCAGGGTAGACTGCATGCTACATTGTGCAGCTAGGGATTGGTAAGGGCAGTGTAGGCCATCTACAGATGGGCAATAACCCTTAAAGGAAATGTGTGATCTATTATGGGTCACATGAGTGTTGAGTATGGCTGAGCAATTATCTCTATATTCCTGGATGGCACCCTGTCATGATTGGGGTGCCACATATGACTACCTGTCTGGTGTGGTAAAGTAACTATCAAAGGACAGAGTACTGTCCAGCTGCATCCCATACACAAAGTTGCCATTATGTTGACCGCTGCCTAGGTGGTAATTCATGGGTACAGGGTTTGTAGCATATGGGATGACAATGCAATGCTTAGCTGTCAGATTATGGCCATATGTCACACACCACACATCTGACACACTAAGGCCCATCTGTATGTTGAACGCAGCACACATTGAGTCGACTATTGCTCCTAGTTCATAGTCATTTGCAAGCATCAATAGGCTGATGCCTTCTGTGTTAGTCTGTGTGGTATAGATAACAAAGAGGGGGAGTACCAGGAATGAACTCTGTATTACTGTGGCTGGCACTGGTTTGATGTGCGTGTATTAGTCAGACACCATCTGTAGTGTTGGTTCTGCCAGCAGTCCAGTTGCCAACCACTCCTGTGACATAGGAATATGCACCTAGTTTACTGAGTGTAGCTGGAACACAGTATGGGTGATGGTGTCCTATGACCTGGCAAGGTCATGATATGCAGTGTGAATCAACCCTACTGTCATCTACATCTGTACCGAGTACATCAAATACGTTGATCACAGTCCATGGCCTTACAGACTGGACTCAGCAGGGTAGTTGTGCATTATTTCCCATTATCAATGGTGTCTTCCCCTTTGTGGGGTGTGATAACTGTTGCTGTGCACCATTCGGTGTGTACACAGAATGACATGGAGCTATGATTGAACATGATGTGTATGTGGATAGCTGAATGTTCTTACATTTGTGTAGGATACACCCTGGGATGTTGACAGGTCCCATGAAAGCTGTATGTATGGCTTTAGAGAGTGCAGCTTTTACCTGCATAGTCATTATTACAGGGGCCCTGTAGTGTACATGGATATATTACTAAGTATACCCATTGGGGGGTGGGAGTGGGTTTAGGTTCTCCAAGACCCTATCTGGATGAATGGGTGCTATTTCTGTAGGTGCAATACTTCCCGTGCCATAGTGCTGTGCAGCACAGCAGGTCTTTTTGTTGCCATTACAATTAATGGGACAGCTATAGAATGCTCTGTGCTTGGCCTCATAATATGTGGCTGATTAGTTTCACAGTAGCTTTGTGTGGTTTTATATGGCATCTTACTGAGGCTGAAAAGGGATCACCTACACTCATGTGTGTTCACTGTTGCAACAGTTACTACCTTCTGTGGTACAGTTTAAAGCATGGTACCACCAGTTTGCCTTCTTATTTGTGTTGGATTGAATCCTGGTTCTGTTTCAATGGCAGAATCACTGCATATATGTGACTGCTTAAGGTTCATTTGTGTAGGATTCAGCATTTGCACATGCACTGTCCATCTGCATGGGTGCCATGACAGTACTTTGCTCTTAGGAAACATAACATAACATTGGCATTGGAGACTAACTATGTGTAGCATACTTTTAGCCATGTTTGTGTGACTACTGTGATCCAGGTCAGTGGGGTCTATGGAATCCAACATGCATTGAGAGCATGTGTTGGTATATGAGGAGTCTTCCCAGTTCATAATGGAATAGTTGAGAGTAGCCATTATGGTTCTTTCTTAGGCCTAATCTTCCCCATTACAGCACATTATGAAAGTTGGGAAATCCATGGCCTGGTGGGTGATCTGTCTCAAGGTGCAATTTGAATTCCACTTTTGCACAAAGGTAGTTGCTCAGCATAATGAACTGAAGTTATGCAAGTGCAACTAGTGTGGGCGTGTACATATCCTTCAGGAATATGGACACACCTGCAGCCCGTGTGTTTCAATAAAGGATAATGGGCAAGAGGTGAGGTATGTGTTATATCATGGTCATGCAGGTGTGCTCTCTGGAGCATTGAAACATGTCTCAGCCACTGCACAGATATGTTCTCCATGTTAGGGATTGACATATGTGTGTCCGTATAGTGTTTCTGACATGTATCATTGTGTAGCGAGACCCGCAGTTTATTGATTGGCTGTCCCTGTAACAGCAGTAGACCTTCACTCTAACTGTGCATGATGTAGGAACTATAGGGGAAGCATGAGGCCTAGGCAGTATCTAGATTCCCAGGGGTGACAGATGCAGGCCCTGTCTGGCAAAGCATCATGGTCTGTCAACCATGTTATCCCAGGCAGACAGATTCTGGATACCCTTTGACTTGCACCACTACACTAGACAATTGTGGAATACAATCCTTTTGTCCCTGTACTGCAGTATCATTCTGGCCAATGGCAAAATGCTACCCAGGCCTTAGGACATACCTGCATGGGCTACAAGACCTGACAGTTCCTACATGTGTTTCCATGCAGTCCAGGCTACTGCATCACAGGTCCTGCACAACAACATGGAATATGCAAGAGCCATGTGTATAGTTCAAAAGGTGGTCTGAGTGTATGGGTATGTGGCTAATCATAGCAGACAGGCAGCTGACAGTATGCATGCCCTCGTATAGGTTGGTGTGTAACATAGTGCTAGAGCTTGCATTCACAAATGAGTACTGTTGGGCATGTTTCCAACCATGTGTTCTGAGGTGTGGCACAATTATGCAAACTATGTCATACAGTTTGTGTATTTCGGTGTCTGTCTCTGTCAGCTTGGTGGGTCACGTTTGGCCAGATACTTAGAAGCATCTGTGAATATGTGTGATTTCTGGTAGTGTGTGTAGGTGACCTTACTGTGTTCTGGTAAGGGTATGTGTTGGTTGTGTTCATGAGCTGAATGTGTTAACCTACACCTCATGACTGTCCAGTCCAGTCATGGCTGTAGACTGGGCTGCCTTCCAGCTTACCCCATTAGCTGCATCCCAAACAATGTGTGGGGCATGGTGTTAGGTGGGTTTGGCAGTGTACATGGCATAGAGATTACATTCCCCCAGGATGGCCAAATACTCAAAGTTGACATTAGTAAACATCAGTAGCTGACTAGTGGGCATGCCTGTATGAGCAGTCAGTACTACAAGTATAAAGTACTGTATTTAGTTTACATATTGCTTATGAAGATGTTTTAGACAGCGATGCTCACATGTAAATATTTGTGTTATGGACGTGATAACACTGGCTATTACGGAAATATTGTAGCTACCTTTAGCAGCAATCCTCCTCTGAGGAGCACATCACATCCTGTTAGCTGATTACAGATGATGCAAGTGTCTACAGGTCTGTTTCCTTCTCTGGGTATATACTCACATATGCACCAGGACCATGAGCTCTGTTGGGCACAGACATCCACTCTCCAAACAGAGTCATGTATCAATAGACTATCAACATGATCAGGAAATAATCAGTTAGTGTGATCCATCACCTATGAAGCGGCTATTACACATGGGCAGCTGTCTCCTACATCTTACACTCCTACTGCAGATGTTACACTTGAGTTAAAGATGATATGCATCCTGTTTCATTACCAGTGCTTTGCACTACCTTACATACAGTATGTCCAAGTGGCTTTTATGTTGGCAGTGAGAGGTTGGGCTACACAAACTTGGTAGTGTGTCTCTACTCTCAATATCCACTCTATGTAGGTGTGCACATAGCCATTTGGCACAGCCCTGTAACAAGGGTCACTACACATTTGCATAACATGTACACATGCACAGCTGTTATTGCTTGAAATGATACTAGAGAGGACCAGCCTTGTAACAAGGGTCACTACACATTTGCATAACATGTACACATGCACAGCTATTATTGCTTGCAAACGATACTAGAGAGGACCAGCCCTGTAACAAGGGTCACTACACATTTGCGTAACATGTACACATGCACAGCTGTTATTGCTTGCAAACGATATTAGAGAGGACCAGCCCTGTAACAAGGGTCACTACACATTTGCGTAACATGTACACATGCACAGCTGTTATTGCTTGCAAACGATACTAGAGAGGATCAGCCCTGTAACAAGGGTCACTATACATTTGCATAACATGTACATATGCACAGCTATTATTGCTTGCAAATGATACTAGAGAGGTTCAGCCCTGTAACAAGGGTCACTACACATTTGCATAACATGTACACATGCACAGCTGTTATTGCTTGCAAATGATACTAGAGAGGACCAGCCCTGTAACAAGGGTCACTACACATTTGCATAACATGTACACATGCACAGCTCTTATTGCTTATAACCGATACTAGAGAGGTCCAGCCCTGTAACAAGGGTCACTACACATTTGTATAACATGTACACATGCACAGCTGTTATTGCTTGCAAACGATACTAGAGAGGACCAGTCCTGTAAAAAGGGTCACTACACATTTACATAACATCTACACATACGCAGCTGTTATTGCATGCAAACGATACTAGAGAGGACCAGCCCTGTAACAAGGGTCACTACACATTTGCCTAATATGTACACATGCACAACTCTTATTGCTTGCAAATTATACTAGAGAGGTCCAGCCCTGTAACAAGGGTCACTACACATTTACATAACATGTACACATGCACAGCTGTTATTGCTTGCAAACGATACTAGACAGGACCAGCCCTGTAACAAGGGTCACTACACATTTGCATAACATGTACACATGCACAGCTCTTATTGCTTGCAAAGGATACTAGAGAGGTGGATATTACATGTGTTATGTGCATGGATAGCTACCTGGCTCTTCCAATTATCTTTGCTATCATGCTGTTAAACTGTCAGATGAATACAAATGATATGTATCCTGTTATTGAGTATTGTAATTGCCAATACACATAACTACTGTTTGCATAACATAACAGAACTACTATGTAGAATAGAATACAGATCTGCCTAAAATACTGTACATTACACAGTTATTGGCACAATATCCCACAATGCATACCATATTTGCATGGTAAGCCCACCTTTAACATGTTCATCTTACTCATACACCCATACATATGTCGACTGTTACAATATATCAACATATTCTATCCCCTGTTATAGCACATACTTGTTGGACCAATCCTGATACTGACAGTGACTGGAAGCAAATTGGTTGGTTCCAAGCCCATATCATCCCTTGTGGTGAATGCAGAGGTTGTCGTGTGACCTAAAGCAGTACACACAGAATACTACAAGCATTACTACTGCTCAACAATACATCACTACAAGATAGCTATTTCCACTATATGCATTGATTACACTGTAATTCTTACAGAACAGGCACTACATACACAGACATACTACATGTGATACATACCTTCTTAGTAAGCGGAGGCATTATTGACTAGTATAATACTTGTTTTTGGTTTGTCTTTCAGTGTTTTGTACTGTCCTACAGGTATATAAAGATGGTTTGAATGTGTGACAAGGCAACCTTTTATAGTTACAGATCAGTAACGTGTTATCCCGATAACCAATTGGTGTTCTTAAGTAGCTAATTACATGCACATCAGCTGTGCTGCTACTGCCTTAGCCAGTACCATGGCTACAGTGGAGTATACTTGAGTACTCCACTTGGGCATTGTCCCTTTGCCTTACTTGTGAGGAAGACAGCATGGAAGTGTTGTTTGGAATCTATTGCAACAGCTGTATGGAGACGGACAGTAATATATTGTGTGTAATGCCTAGAGGATTTGGTCTAAATGTGAGTACTGCTGTTATATTTCTGAACATTGCTACTTGTGCAGGGTTTGTCTGCACCTAATACTTCTGCATATGTTTCAGTCTGGCCAGGCTGTTTGACCAGCTCAAGGCTGCATAGCTATGCATATAATGTTAGGGAGTTTACAGTGTGCTTACCAGACATATTCAGTTTGGTGTTACTGTGTATCATACTGTGCTGATAATCTGTACTCTGTAAAACTTCCTGGTGTACGAACCTTTCAACCCTCTGAAACGGGATTAGTTCATACAAACCCTGTAACATTAGCAGCTGTTCAGTTGTATAAGAGCAACTATTACACATAGGGCCATGTTAGTGTGTCTGTGTCCAGGTATGTTAAGGTTTCAGCAGATGTTGTACAGTAGTTGAATAATAGGCTATGGTATGATAGTATGTATTGATGTAATTATTTTGGTTGTGGGGTAGATGTTGTTGGGTGTACATAGCACATGCAGGTGTGTAGGAACCTCTTTTATACAATGTCTATATGTGTGTGGGTGTTCTTTCCTTATGTGAACACCTATCCCTTTGTGGACTAATACTATGGTAATTGCAGGCTGATTCATTAAGGCACTGCTAAATGCTTCCTGTATAGCATGCAGGTACTGTTAGTCCTTGAATCCTTTTGGCAATACATCGGAATGTAATAAAGTTTTGCAAAATGAAAGCTGTCTGTGCATTTCTGTCATGGATATTTGCAGTCATTGCAGGATTGCAGGTGTGTTGGTGACTGTGTCATAGAACATATTTATAATACTGTATTGGCATATACTCTTCATATGTTATGTTCATATTGTTTGGGGGAGGGGGCAGAATGAGTGATTGTTATGGTCCATGTTATACTCAGATATGAACACTTTGGATGTTGTCTACAGACATGTATGAATGTGTATATATGTATATGTATATCTATATCTATATATATATATATATATATATATCTCTCTCTCTCTCTATATATATATATATATATATATATATATATATATATATATATATATCTGCATGTGTTTTTTGTACACTCCAATTCTTCTGGAGTGCTTCTGTGTCACGAAGTGTGTTCATAGATGTTTATATATATGGCTATTGATGTAATTGCATAATATATATATATATATATATATATATATATATATATATATATATATATATATATATATATATATATATATATATATATATATATGTGTGTGTGCAGACATCACTTATATATATATATATATATATATATATATATATATATATATATATTTCATATTATTTTGTAACAGTAATACATAGACTGGAATGTGTTGGTTCACAAACTACATTACATTACAATGTACTGTACATATGTACACAAAGTGACTGTCTCATTTGTGATAATTACAGTGAAATGCATATGGTATAAGGTATACACCTTGGATTGCTTAGTGGTAAATCCCATGACTATAGTGTGCATGGTCCAGGGTTCAACACCTGCGATGCTTTACAAATGGTTTTTTACTCCCGAATAAGGCTCATTTAAGCAGTTTTAAGCATGTTTAAAAGTGTTTGTGTGACATTATAGCAGCTGTTAAACACAGTTAAACAAACTTTGTAACGTATAACCTGTTTGCGCAAACACAGCCCCATCCGCTAACTACTCAGGATATATACATGTCAGTGAAGTAACATCTCACTATGTGCTGACATAACATTACATTTTCTGTTGACTGTACTCTCTAGCACACATTGGTTTATATGGATGTTTTGAATGTTTATTATACAGACAATTACTACCTATATATGCAAGCTGTGGTTAAGGTATACTTTTGAACATGATAAACATCCCTGCCTTTATTGGGATTGGAACCTCGAATGCACAGATACTATGCGGATGCTGTTACCATCACACTGTTGACATTAACGTTGCTTCTGCCTATTTCCTATTTAGATGATTTCTATGTGTAAGTGTTGAATAAAGTCAAGAATTCAATACACAGGAGGTTCAGATTCAAAAGTTTACTAGTGTACACCAGGAGGCAAAAAACGTACAAGTACAGAATTTTGTCTAACATGAAACAGGAAGCACACAATTTTATATAGGTTTAACATTCAAGCTGTGCCCACCTTACTGATGTGGTATGTCACTGGGCATCTACATCACTTTAACTTACAGTCCTCTATTCATTAAAACTGCTGATGCTGTATATTTAAAAAAGTTTTCCTCTGGTTACAATACGGCCTTACTATCCACCTGGTCAGACATAATGTCTTTCTGTAAAGTTACTTCTTCAAGGTTTCATATCAGTTCGAATACAATAGCAGATTCAGTCTTTTAATACACATCTTTGTTCTCTGTTACACTTTCTCACACAGCTGCGTGCTATCTCAGTAATACATATACAAGGCCAAATCATCCCAGCAGGAAAGAGCAGAAGATTTCATTATTTCACACATTTAATTTCCTGACCCAGCAGATAATCATTTGTGAAAAGCATAAACATTAAAACTTGCTAAGCTAGCATCTGCCAGGGTCGAAGGTCAGCTTGCTTCAAGCCACACAGCAGTTTCAAAACTACTTTACATTTAAACATGAATTAATCCTCTCTACTATATGATTAATAGAATAAAATGCATTATATACTACTTTGCTTTTAAACTAGCATTTCCCATATATTCAAATACACATTTTTCTAGCATTTCCCCCCCTATTAATACTTTTTATTCTATTTTGAAGTATGCATAGTGTCATTTCATCTCCTAACCTTTTCCACTTAGGATTTTCAGCTAGGTGAGTCATTCAATCTATACTTCAGAAAAAATGTCATCTGAGATCAATCTTTCAATCTCAATATCTTGGTACAAAGTTTCAGTAACAGATACATCAATAAAATCTTTGATTAATCTTTTCATGCAGGGAATTCCACAACAAACACATGTTCCTATTAGGAGTATACCCACACAAATGGCAATCAGAATAGTCATTAGGATGGAACCCCACCCTCCAAATAGATTCTGGAAAAAGTCCATCAGTGGGTTTGGGCCTGGTTCAGTCATGGCTGATACTTGCTGAATTACCTCTAGGTGATTATTAATTTCATGCCTGTTATCTGGTATATACGCACAGCATTCTTCTTTGAAAAGCGCGCACGTACCACCTCTCACCGCTCGGGTGAATTTAAGAGCCATTCGATTTTGTAGCACAACAGTTCTCATTGCATTCAGTTCATCAGTCACCAGTTCTAGGGCAGAAAAAGTTGCATTACTCATTACTTCGAGAAGTTTCGACAACTTCCTCTGCTCCCAGATCGATTTGACTGCTCCATAGGCTGGGAATATTCCTGGCCAGGATATAACACTGTCACTCAAGTCCATATAAGTCAATTTGCTTTTGTCTTTCACGGCATTATGATCTTTCCAGCCAGCTTCGATCTTTCTAACTGGATTCACAGGTTTTTCAACTGGACCTTCAGGTTTTTGAGCTGCTTCTCTCACGTTTTGTATCTTACCCAAAGGTAATTCTGCAGTATGTCTTATTGCCGGAACCAAATAACCCAAAAAACAACTGCCGGACCAATTCTCAGGTAACCATTTATATGCCTTTTTTCCCACAAATAAAATAACAGTTTTCTACTTTAGTACTAATATGCATCAGCCCTGCATGAAACATTTTCTGATCTATAACTGACAATTGTTTAAACAAAACTGGATTCTTGCAAATGTCATTCATGGTTGTTTTCAATGAGTTCAAATATGAATCATAATTAGTATTGCAAAAAGTATTGCCATTACTATTCTTAATATAACATCGGTAAGATATGGTTATATTACAATTGCTCCAGCCCACCTGGAGGGTATCATTTTTATAAAAACATACAATTCCTTTTTGTGTGACAGGTGAAAATAAAGCTATTTTGTCCTGTGATCTCACAGTTCCTGTATCGAAGAGTAAATTCTCCCAAGTCTCATTTATCCCCAAAGGGACAGCGGACATTATCAGTCCTCCATATGCTGTTGGTATAACTGTACAAACCCAGCAATTTGAAATGTTCATAGTCTCTGCATATACATGTTTCATGGCTAGGTATGTGTTAAAATTTGGATGCCAGTCTATAGACGTTTCATCACGCCTTCCCACTTTCACTTGTGTGGTTGTGTGTAGGATAAACCACAACAAGAGGAAATTTGTCGCAATTACAGTCAATAAATGTACACTCAACATCTCTGGGGTTGATCTAAATTTCTATTTGCTTTGTTTTTGGCCATCTCGGTCCGGTTGTATATCAGTCACAAAGTTTTTATCAAGTTGAAAGTTCTTTACCAGTTTGCAATGTGTCAAATGAACCCAGGATGTCCTCTCGGCCACTCTGACTGCAGTAGGCGTTGCCAACAGAACCTGGTATGGTCCCTCCCACTTTGGACTCACCCAATTCTTCCTTTTCATCACTTTCAGCCACAAAAACGTCCCAGGGGCCAAGACTGCTTCCACCTGTCTGGTCTGTTCCTTATCTGAAAATGAGTTAAACTGCAAAACAGATTTATTTGTTAACAGTTTCCTCATATAACTAGCTAATGAACTGTCAGCCTCTTGCTCTGCAGGCATGAGAGCTTTCCACTGAGGCACATAATATGCTCTCCCAAAAACCATTTCAAAGGGAGTCAAACCCTTTACATTTGGAACCATTCTCATACTCAGCAGTGCCAAAGGCAGACAGTATATCCAATTATTTTGGGTTTCCTCAACTAGCTTCCTAAGCTTATTTTTGAGGGTACCATTGTACCTTTCCACCAGTCCTGCTGACTGTGGGTGGTAGGCACAATGGTTCTTTAAGGAGATACCAAAAAATCTCCCAAGTTGCTGGATTGTCTGATTCATGAAATGAGTGCCGTTGTCACTATAGATCCTTTCCGGAATGCCAAATCTAGGGATTATCTCTTTTATCAGGGCTTTCGCCACTGTTGCTGCATCCGGGTTTTTGGTTGGAAAAGCTTCTACCCATTTGGAAAACATGTCTACAATAACTAAACAAAACTTTTTCCCTTCACACTTATTCAATTCTATGAAATCCATACAAATAGTATGAAACGGGTATGGTGGTATAGGAAAACTTCCTTGCTTGGTTTTAAATGCCCCTTGTGCATGGTGCTTGTTACAAGTATGACAAGCTGCACACAATTTTTGTGTGTAATTTGTGAATCCATATGTTTGGAATATTCGTTTTACTAACTGTACCATCCCCCCTTTTGAGACATGGCACTGCCCATGGCTCAACAAAGCTGCATATCTAAATAAATTAGACGGCAATATCGGTTTTCTCTCTTTGGAAATGTGCAGTCCATTCTCAAGAATTGCACCTCGTTTTACCCATTTTTGTTTTTCTCCTTTTGTAGTAAGCATCTGCATTGTTTTTAACATGTCTAAATCTAAAATCTCAGAGGGTTGTAATTCCTCATTCAAAAGTAAAGTTTCTGAGTCTGAGGCTGCTTGCTTTGCAGCTGCATCAGCTCATGCATTGCCTTCTGAAATCTTATCCTGTTGTTTTGTATGAGCTACACATTTACAAATAGCTACTTTGGTAGGTAACTGAATTGATTCTAATAACTCCAAAATAAATTGCGCATGATTAATAGGTTTTCCACTAGATGTTATCATTCCTCTATTTTTCCATTGTTGCGCAAATACATGTACTGTAGAAAAAGCATACTGACTATCAGTATATATGTTTGCACACTTGTTGTTTGCTAAAGTACATGCCCTCGTCAAAGCTACCAATTCTGCTGCTTGTGCAGATAAGTTATGTGGTAAGGATTGAGCTTCTAAAATTTCAGTGTCTGTAACTACTGCATACCCTACCAGATTCTTCCCTGTAGGACCCCTTCTGCTTGAGCCATCCACGTAATATGTCACCTTGGCATTATCCAAGGGCATATCTGTGAGATCTTGTCTAGGCAAAGCTAACTGTTCAATTTCCTGCAGGCAGCTGTGTGGTGTGCCATCCACAGGAGTTGGAAGTAATGTTGATGGATTTAATGTTGTACATCATTCAATTGTCATATGAGGTTGGCTCAGCAGTATAGTCATACATGAAAGATGTCTAGCAGGAGATAGGTATGCCACTTTTTCTTGCAGTAAAATTATTGCAACTGCATGAGGCACTCTCAATACGAGGGTGTGGAATAACACCACTGAGGCCGAAGCCTGCACTGCCATTGCAGCTGCAACTACTGCTTGTACATAGTGAGGCAAAGATCACGCCACTGGATCTAACTGTGTTGAATAATAGGCTATGGGGCGTTGCTTATCCCCATGTTGTTGTGTCAATACTGACGTCATATATCCTTG
Organism: Protopterus annectens; assembly: GCF_019279795.1. NCBI lineage: Eukaryota > Metazoa > Chordata > Ceratodontiformes > Protopteridae > Protopterus > Protopterus annectens. Next base: position 613,939,795 of record NC_056730.1, on the reverse strand, counting down.
CTTGCAATCTACGGTCTGAAAGAACCGTTTGTGATAATTCGGAAGTCCTAAAACTAATGAAGAAGCTATCAACTGCTTCAACCTGCAGAAAGCCGTTTCTGCTTCAGATGTCCATTGTAAAATATCTTGTGCTGCCATTGGTGTCTTATATATCAAGTCAGTCAGTGGAGCAGATTCCAAAGCATAATTTGGTATCCAGCTCCAACAAAAATTAGTTGTACCCAAGAAAGACATTTCCTTCTTGGTTGTTGGTTTGGGTGCTTGCAAAATTGCTGTTTTTTTTCCTCGTCTAATATTCTACCTTCATTGGATATTACATATCCTAGGTATCTAACTTGTTTTCTCCAGAGTTGTAACTTACTTTTGTTTACTTTGTGTCCTTGTGTTGCTAAAAATTTTAATAATGCTACAGTATCCTCCCTGCATTGCTGCTGGGTGGGGGCTGCTAGCAAGATGTCATCTACATAAAGTAGAATTTGACTACCTCCTGGTGGGGTAAACCCTGCCAGATTGCTAGCCATTTCTTGTGCAAATATTGTTGGGCTCTCACAATATCCCTGTGGTAGTCGAGTATATGTATACCTTTTACCCTGAAATGTAAATGCAAACCAATATTGACTATCAGGATGTATAGGTATTGAAAAGAAAGCATTGCTAATATCTACCACAGAGAAATACTTCTGTTGTGGTTTTAAATCGTTTAACAAAGTATGTGGGTCTGGCACCGTAGGTGCTCTAGGTATTACTGCATTATTTACAGCTTGTAAATCTTGTACCATCCGCCATTCCCCGTTTGCTTTTTTAACAGGAAATAGGGATGTATTACATGGTGAATCAGGAGATTCTACCAGTACTCCTTCTTTGAGTAATGCTGCTATTATAGGCTTAATTCCTATTTCTGCATCCTTTCTCAAAGGGTATTGTCTTTTCTGTGGTCTAAAAGCTGACTTTGGGGTAATTGTAACTGGTCCTGCTGTTCGAATAAGTCCTACATCTGACTTGCCTGTTGACCAAAGAGTTGCTGGAATTTCACATAAGGCCTTTTCTTCTTCTTCCAATAAAAACACTAATCAGCTGTCCTCGCTAGATTGCAAGTGTACAGCTGGATGTGTCTGTGTCAACCAATTCAGTTTTTGTTTTTGTATCCCTTGTTCTCATAGTTCTAAATCAGTCTGTTTCTCCCATCTTGTTACTTTTTCTCCTAAGTCTGCCCATTTTACACTTTTGTTCTTTGTCAGGCTGACATGTGGTAATCGATTTGATCTATATAATGCAAGGAATTCTTGAGGTAATGAACAGCTAACTACACTGTTCGCCTCAGTATCCCAGTACAAAGTACGCAATACTAATCTAGTTGCACGATTTCTGAACAATTCTTGTTCATACTCTCTATCAGGTCCTGGTGTAGTACAGTAGTACAGAGTACAGTGTAACAAATGCTGTCGATCAGTGTCGAGGGAGGGGGCTTTACTGATGGCTACGTTCATCAGTTCCTCGGTTACTGCCCCTGGACCAGTCGTGACTAGGTCCTGGCTGTACCAGTAAAAGGTTTCACCCTCCGATCGCACTACAAAGGTATCCATTTGTCTCTGTGCCTCCATACCTTGTACAGTTGGAACTACTGCTATGCCAAATATCTGCATAAGGTCCCTGCCCAATAGGTTTACTGGACACTTTGCAGAAACAACAATTTTACTTCTCTGGGTCATACCTGAAACAGTGTAAGTTATTGCTATATCATGGGAAAGTGGTTCCCTGTATAGCTGTCCATTTGCTGCTTTTACTAGTATATAATCAGGTGATTCAGAATGTTCTGGTAACTTGGAGGGGTGTATCAAAGTCCGTGACGCTCCTGAGTCACACAGGAATTTGACTTCCCTTCCCTCTACCAGAAGTGTAACTTCCGGTTTCGTATCTGCTAAGTAGAGCTCTAAGCTCAATAATGCTAAGTCCAAAATTTCACTTTCTTCATCCTCCACATCTACTTGCACTTCCTCTATTCCTTCTATCACATTTACATTTGTGTTTTGTTCATTAACTTTTCCTGATGATTTCTGACTTTCGCATGATGTATCTTCGCTATCATATAGTCAGTCCTCATCTCCCTTATCTTCTGTAATTACCTTTTTGTTTTGCTTACAATCCCTTGCTAGATGTCCCTTTTTCCCGCACTTGAAGCATTCACCTCTCTTCTTTCTCTCTTCAAAATCTTCTGATCATTTGTCAGACTGTTTGTTTCCCTGGGCATTCTTCTTGCCCTTTTTACCTGACTGTAACACAAACACTTCAGCACCGTCTTCAGCAGTGAAGACTTGCGCCTTCTTTTTCTTTTTACTATTAAAATGTCTCTCAGCATGTCTAACGTATTCAAGTAAGGCTTGTAGCCTCCCTGTTCGATGGTCTATCATATGCTTCGTAATGAAGCTACTAATAGGTTCAATGCAACCTTTCAAAAATGCATTTTTCAATTGTTGTTCATACGGGGAATCATTTGTTTGGTTCTCAGGAACCGACATACCGCTATGATTATTAAAACATTCTACTAATCTAGCATAGTAACCATCTATTGTCTCATTTTCCTGTTGTATGCATTGATTAATGCAAGTCCAGTCTGCTCTAGGTTTCCATTTCTCAGAGATTCGGTCTGTTAGACCTTTCACTCTGTTGTCTAACTCTGCGTCACTATGTGGGAGTGGTTTAAGCTCTGCATTACGAGGATTCCAGGTGCCACAAATCATGTGCCAATCTGGACCTATAATTTGTCTTACTACTTTTTCTACTTCTTCCCCATTCAAGTGGTAACTCAACCTCATGCCTTGTAAATCTTCTAAAAATTTTGTAAAATTAACTTTCGGATGGGGGATTCCCTCAGTAGCCTTCCGGATATCTTCCGGTGTCCATGGTCTGTATACTAAGAGTGTTGGGTTTTGCCCTTCCTGTCCTGCCTGAGGATTTGGAACTTCTATAAGTGGGCATATTTCTTCCTCACTCTCATCATGTAGGTTTCTCTCTATTTGATATGATTCTGTGTCCTTATGTGTTTTACGTGTTCGGGACCTAGTCTCAATAGGATCTCTAACAAATGGTTGTGGTCTTGCTGAAACTTCAGGATAACGCGGAGGCGGACCAGCCTGTACACTCACTTCATATCCTGAAAAGGGTAAGGGAGGGGGCAAGGGAGGAGGAGGAGGAACTGTTGCTATTACCAAGTTATTATCTTCTTTGTCTAAAAACAATGTTTTTGAATTTTTCAGCTTCTGTTCTCTACGATTTGCTTCCTCAATCCACCTGTGTGCCTGAGGAATGCCTAATTGGCGTTGCTTTTTTGCCTGACCTCCTGCATCAGATTTAAGCTGCTTAAGGAGTTTAACTAGTGAAGTTTTATCTAGTTTACCATCAAATTCATACTTGTTAACCCATTTCGTATAATACCTAACGTTATCGGAACGTTGTGATTGCATGTATTTTGCGTCTTCGGTTAGGGGCAGATCTCGCGATGTTTTAGTGCACTGATTTCCCATAGTAAAGAAAATGTTACATAACCCTTTTTTATCACGTGATATCAAATTCTCAGTTCCTGTTCACAGTTTATCTAGAATAACTGCCTACCTTATTCTGCTACCCTGATCTATGACCAAATATACAGTACTTCCTTTTGTCCCTGATCTGCAAAACAAATCTTGACAACAATATACTATAACCTAGTCCCTGATCTAAAACAGAAAAAAGGCAAATTCTTCCTACCTGAGCCTCCAGTATTGAATTTGTCCAATATCCGCTCTTCGGCCACAGATCAGAAAGTGGCCAGCCTCTTTAAATGACAATTCAGTCAGAGGTCTTTTCACCCAAGAAGAACCGTTTCGGTAACTTCTCCTGCGCAGTGTTCGACCACCGGTAGACTCTGATCTGCAGCTGTCCGAGGGAATTTCCGGCTAAGAAGGACCAAACTGTTGAATAAAATCAAGAATTCAATACACAGGAGGTTCAGATTCAAAAGTTTACTAGTGTACACCAGGAGGCAAAAAACGTACAAGTACAGAATTTTGTCTAACATGAAACAGGAAGCACACAATTTTATATAGGTTTAACATTCAAGCTGTGCCCACCTTACTGACGTGGTATGTCACAGGGCATCTACATTACTTTAGCTTACAGTCCTCTATTCATTAAAACTGCTGATGTTGTATATTTAAAAAAGTTTTCCTCTGGTTACAATACGGCCTTGCTATCCACCTGGTCAGACATAATGTCTTTCTGTAAAGTTACTTCTTCAAGGTTTCATATCAGTTCGAATACAATAGCAGATTCAGTCTTTTAATACACATCTTTGTTCTCTGTTACACTTTCTCACACAGCTGCATGCTATCTCAGTAATACATATACAAGGCCAAATCATCCCAGCAGGAAAGAGCAGAAGATTTCATTATTTCACACATTTAATTTCCTGACCCAGCAGATAATCATTTGTGAAAAGTATAAACATTAAAACTTGCTAAGCTAGCATCTGCCAGGGTCGAAGGTCAGCTTGCTTCAAGCCACACTGCAGTTTCAAAACTACTTTACATTTAAACATGAATTAATCCTCTCTACTATATGATTAATAGAATAAAATGCATTATATACTACTTTGCTTTTAAACTAGCATTTCCCATATATTCAAATACACATTTTTCTAACAGTAAGCTAGGCTAAGCAAAGGGCGGGAGCCCCCAAACTCACTGTGCTTCACATATTCTTGACATAACAACATATAACAAATGTACTGTGAAACAATAAATTACATTTCTAACTACAGTAGGCATAGCCCCTCACTGGCACACTTCAAGGGAAACCTTGTTGTGTGAATGGGTAACAGACTATACACCCCTGGCATCATGTTTCCCAGAACCATACAGCCAGGGGGTTGGGGAGCCTGTTCAATTTGATAGCTGCAAGACCTGTTAGAAGAATTGAATGGTGTTGAATTGTCACATTAACATGCCCTCTTTAGATCACTAAGTGCCCCTGTCACACTCCACAACCCCAGTCTTCAGCAGCTTCCAGCAATTATGCCTGGAATTGCTTCATTGGCTATGCTTGACAGAGGCTCAGTTACTTCATCAATGGTGCATGGAAAGCCAACACACTGTAGCTATGCTTATAATTGCCCTTGGGCAGATAGGTAGTAGGCTATCTGTGAACCTCTAAAGTGCAGGCTATCACAGCCATAATATGTGAATAAACAGACCTTCAGATCACAATATAAAGTGAGAAATCACCATGTAGTCAAAAAACAGTAAAGTACAGCAAGAACATACAGAACACTGATACTTAGTCACTCCAAAAACCTATCTTGAAAGCTAGAAGACTTGTATAAGTTTAAGGCTTTCTATTGCTTACCAGTAGGTTATCTACAGGAGAGATGAAAAACAAGCACAGATGGGGAACATGCATGCAACGATACCATACCAGCCTATGTGTCAGCCTTAGGCTTTGGAATACTGGCCAAGGCTATTGGCGCCCCCATGGTGCCTTATTTAGGAGAGTCTCGAAGGTGAATACCAGCTCTGTAAACAGCACAATAGCAGATTCAATGAGGGTTATGCTACTCAACACCAGGGGTTGTGATCACAATATGCATGCGCTCACAGCACTCCTCAGGATGGACAACATCAACATCTGTGCAGTAACTGAACTCTGTCTTAAACCTCCTGAGAGCACACCAGCACTACCAGACTACAGCCCATACCACACATTTCAGCCACAGAACATGGAATGACACAGACATGGAGGGGCTGTATCCATATTCATCAGGGATACCTACACCTCCAGGTTAGTGGGGCAGCATGATACCTCTGAGATCATCCATGTGCAGCTAACATCAGCCACAACTGCAATATAAACTGTGGCCTGCTACGGATCACCCTCCATGATCCAGGACCACCACTCCACTTACCTGGAGACAGTGAAGAACATGACAGTCCTAATGCACACCTTGACATTGGTCGATGTCAACTATCATACCATTAACTGGGAAACTTACTCCGGTATTCACATCCAGGCCCAGCGCTTCTAGGAATTTATCACCTCATATGCCCTGTATCAGACGGTAACCTCCCTAATGTGGGGTGGAAACTACTAGAAGTGTTCATCACCAACATGGGCAACAGGTGCACCACAGCAGAGGTTAACCGATCACTGGTTAGATCTGACCATGAACTATTCACTGTTTCCACACCCAAGCATCTCCCCCACTCATGGATACCACAGTCTATACCTTTCCTAAAGCTAAATTTACACTACTAGTGACAGGAGTTGGGGGTTTCACAGCCCCCATGCTAAGGGGAAACACTGGTCAAGATACAGACAGATTTACAAATGCAGTCTATATGCACCTTCATGGATGTATGGATCGTACCATCACTGGTAAACCGAGACTCACTCCTCCTAGACAAGGACACCGGTCTGGTGGACCTCTGCAATAAACAGGCTATACTACAGAAGTAGGACAGTGTTCCAGACAAACAGCAAATCCCACGAAGGGCAGAAATCCATGACCAATACTAGTATGATACGTAGGTCCCTCATGACATCATACAAGGCTACCATCAGCAGGAGAATACACAAGGATTCAAAAGATAACCACAAAGCCTTCTTTGGCTATGTCAAGGAGCTACATGGTGACACACAGATTTGCACAGTGCTGATGAAATATAGCACAAAATATGCTGACCCCTACTGATATCGCCAACATCCTTGCAGATGCATTCAGTGTATACTTCAGCCCCTAAAGAGCCCACAACACTACCCAAAAGGTACAGTATCCCACACATCAGAGACACACAGGTGGAAATGTCCCTCTCTAACAGCAGAACACAGCGTCAATGGAGGCAGATGTTGTCCCAGACTGCATCTTGCAAACTGTACAAGACAACCTGACCCCACCCCCACCTAATTAAGATTTCCTACCTCAGCCTCTCCACAGGCTACATGCCCATACAATGGTGCATGGCAACAGTTATTCCACTCCATCAAGGTGGAATCACAACTGACCATGGTAACTACCACCCCATAGGCCTGACTAGACTGGTCTGCAACGGTATGGTTTGCATCCTCATGGCACTCATTAGCAAAGACATTAGTAACCTCCGAACAAGTGACCCAACCCAGGTCAGCTTGGTTGAGTGCAGTTCATGCCTGCTAAACCTGTTTGATGTCTTACATACAGTTACCGAGATGTTAGATGATGGGGGAGGTGGTTCACACATATTACCAGGACCTCGCCAAGGCTTTTGACACCATGCCCCACTCAGGTATTATTGATAAACACATCAGCCTGTACATACACCCATATATCACAACGGGCTTGCACACAGAACTCACATGGTACGACTAGTGGTCTCCAGGTCCAACTCTTAACCAGTCATGACTGGTGTCCCACAGGACTAAGTCCTGGGAGCCCTACTGTTTGGCATATACATCTCAGAGGTACAGGCAAACACAGGTGGACTACGGCAGACCATGTTTGGCAATGACTGCAAACTGGGAGCCATGATTGATAGTACAGCTGACACAGACATCCCTCAAAGGGCCTCACAGAGAATGTCACAGGGTGTCAATGTCATGGCCTCCAGCCAAATGCCACTAACTGCATGGTCATTCCATTGTGGAATTGGCACCCACATATTAACACATAAGTGGCAGCCACTTTAATACGGACAAGGTAATGGGGTATCTGGGGACTAAGGTAGATAGTGATCTCCCCTTTGACAATCATATCTTCACAGTAGTTAGGACATCCTTCTATGTAGGCCAACTCATTACTAAAGGATTCCCATCTAGACATACTGGGGTTATAGTGCCCCTTTACTCATCACTCATCAGTCCCATCATAGGGTATAATAACCCATGTGGGATGCACCTCAGAAGACACTTCCAACAGCTGCGAGGTCCACGAATGTACCTCGCCAAGGGGAATACTGGCCTCCAACATATGGCTTATGCAGCCAGACTGAATAAACTCCTGCTTTACTCAGTGGCATCTCATTTACCCAGATATGATCTCCGCTGGCCAACACAGCCATGTCGAACTCAGGCTTGATGGATATGCTCCACCTATGGGAATCCATGTCACAGTGAATCACACACTGTAGTGAGCTGAACCTTGCCACAATAACTGGAAGATGCTGGAGGGACAGCTTCCTGGAACAACATCCCTAACTACATTATAAAGAGCCCCTCACTAACACTCTGCAAAAGAAACCTTGAAGAGTGGATGGGGAACAGTAGATGCTCCCCAGGGATCCCACCATTGGCTCTGCTCCACAGTGGAACAGTTAATGAATCATTAGGGTGGCAAAAGCTGATGCATTTTGGCTGGGCTTATGATTGGCCTCTGGCAGTTGGCCAAGTACCTACCTATGAATATCTGCATATGCTGATAGCTTAATTTATGTTCAGGTGTTGACTTACCTTGTGCCAATGGCAGTTGTGTGTGCAATAGCTGAGGGCTGCCTATGTTGGATGCACACAGTAGACTGCCTATACATGACAGTTTACAGGTAGTCTTGTGTGTGTGCCATCCATTTTTACTGTGTGTGCAGGTGGAGAAAGGTGTCAGTCCCTAGGTGCCTACAGTGTCAGTGTGTGTGCTATACGTTCCCTCTTTGCCAAGGCATGTGCATACTGGGCACGCCTCCATCTGCCTACTGGGGCTGGCTCAGGGTGTTCATGGTCTGAGTACCTCTGTGCCTGTGGGGCCCTTGGCAATGTTGGTAGGCTGTGAGGGCCTTCACCATTCTGTCCCTCCTGCAGCTGTTTCAGCAGGACCATATTGTGTAGCATGGCACACACTATGAAGATGTGGGCACATGTGCCTGGAGAGTACTGCAAGGCTCCACCAGATATGTCCAAGCAACGGAACTGTGATTTCAGCATCCCAAACACACTCTCCATGATGATTCTGGTTTGTGCGTGTGCCACATTATGGTGTTCCTGCATGTGTGTGTGCATTTCTGATGGGAATCATCATCCACAGTTTCAGTGCATAGCCAGCATCCACCACCAGGTGGCCATTTGGGATGTCCCCCCTGGCAAATAACTGATACAGCTGTGAGGCATACCAGATGTGGGAGTCATGATAGCTTCCAGGGCTGCCAGCACACACATCCATGATAATGCCCTGGGCATTGCACATGACTTGGCAGTTGATGGAGGGGTATCCCTTGTGGTTTATGTAGTGCCTACCCTGCTCACTGGGTGGTGACTTGATGTGTATGTGCATGCAGTCTATTGCACCCAGTACCTCCGGGTATTCTGCCACTCATTGAAAGAGGTGCATATTGCTGGCGAACTCCCCCTTGCATTCGGGGGAAGCATATGTTCTCATTGGCATGTGGTAACATGGCATCCAGGAGCTGGTGTAGTACCCTAGATGCTGATGCCTGTGAGATCCCCATGATATCCCCAGCTGTTTTTTGAAAGGTACCTGTAGCTAGTATTCTCAGGCTTACACATACCTTTATATCCACTGGGATGGATTCCCCTCTGTTTGTTCTGGCTCTGAGGCGTGGCCGGCCCAACTCCACAAGTTGCAGTAGGATGTCCCTGTCCACCCTGTAATGTTCCACTATCTCCAGATCTTGTAGCTCCTAGTAGGTTACCCTGGGTCTGAACACTCTCCTCTTCCTCTGGTGCCTGAAGTGGTCATGTGCATCATCCTCCACACCGCCTTCAGTCTCCAACACATGCTGGTGGATCAAAGCTATGGCAGCCCCTAACATGTACATAATAACAGTTCCCAGTCTGTATACACCACTGGTGCAGAGTGTATGGGAATACACAAATGTGTGTGAGGTGCATTCACACTTTATAGTATTGTGCTATGGATGCTGCTGATGTCAGTGGGTGTGTTTGAGCTATTCCAGCTGCAGCGTGTCTTAATTATGGGTTTTGCAATGAGTACTGTAAGTGTGGGGCCTTTATTGTGGAGATTTACTTGCCTGCCTTGAATAATCTGTTGCCCTTTAATTCACTTTTAGACCTGGATCCCCTCCCATTATCAGGCATGCATCCACCTGCCATCTTTCTTGTTTTATACTTTCTCTACTCAGTCATGGCAAAATGTGCCTTGTAGCTGATATACTGCAAATCAGCTTTGTTCTGCTTTGACACTTCACTGTTTTCTTTGCAGTACAGCCCCTCCCCTTTCCTGTTCTGCAGGTAGCTACTTGCAGCCTTGTTAGCTGTTGTCAATGGCCCACTGTAGGCTCCTAGGTGTTAATTAGTCATTTGTACTCCAATTTCACTGCTGCAGCATTTCCTTATTTCTTTCCTATATCCATCCTATTTCAGCTGCAGTGCACATCGCGCATACCCGTTTATCGGGTTTATGCACGTTTTCATCTCCGTTCACATGCATACTCGGTTACCTTGTGTACTCTCAGCTAAGCATAGCTATGGCCAATTCAACACACCCCTATCCTGCAGCTTTGCCTAGCTAGGGGCAAACTGGTTTAGCAAAGTTCCATTGTGCTTACATCAATGGCGAATCACCCCTCTCTTGATGTCATCTTTATCTCAAGGGCACACCTCGGTGTTATAATGCTATGCTGTGAGGTGCATCCTTACACCAGCAGGGAATCTGCAATTCACTATTACTCCTCTCATTTGCATGGCATTGCCTACTAATTCATAGCTACTGCACATAACAATGTCACTGCTCCTTAGCAACCCTTACGCCATAGTATGGTGTAGCATGCCTGCCATTGACTATTATGGGGAAATCGTGATATGTGATTCATTGAGGTTTTATTCTATATTTTTATATATTCCTTGCGATCTCCTTTAAGCATCACTGCCCTGGGCTTCCATGTCGCGATAGTGCGACTATATATATTAAATGTTCATTTTATATTTTGTACATGTTTTTATGCCAATGGCTATATATTTAGCCATTGGCATATATTAACAATATAATACATGTGTTTGGTCGGCTGTCATGGCTCTGATTTTATGTTCGCAAAAATGTAAATCTTTTTCTGTGGTTTACATTTCTGCATGCTTACACTACGCTTGCGCCACTTCCTGAATCGCTACATACTTTCATTTGCATGCTACACTGCTGCACATGGGGAAATTGGCATACAAGGCTCGGGAGTTGTGCAGGCGTAGCGTACACAGGTAGTGCACTTGGAAACAGCTCGTACCTGAATCGTTCAATGGCCATATTTGGTGTTAGAACGCTGACGCTACACCTACACCTGGTGCAAGCTTCATGAATCCCGGGGCTGGTCTTTAGTAGGTACTTTTTAAGTTCGACTTTGAATTAGGCTTTATGGGGGATAATTCTTATAGGGAAGGGCATTCCAGGTATGAGCAACAGAGAATTTATAAAGGGATTTACCAATATTTTTATTGGGTTTGTAGATGTTGAGAAGATTTTTGTCAGATGTGCGAAGTTGGTGATGGGGGGGTTATAGAGTGATACTAGGTTTGAGATGGAGGGACAGGATGTAGGGTTGTAGAGTATAGAGTGCATAATGTGTAATCGTGGAAGAAGTTGTTTTTGGAATTCAGGCCAGAGTAAAGACTTAAGAGCATGGCAGTGGTGTGATTTGTACGGTTGGTTGGAAGTAAATCTAGCTATTTTGTGTTTTGTTTGTTCTAGTTTGGAAAGAAGAGATGACTGAAGATTAGTGAGTACTGGAGCTGTATACAGAAGACAGGGTAAGAGGAGAGATACAGCAAGGGAGGGTTTGGTAGAGGCTAAGAGTAGTTTATGATTACGGTGCAGATGTCCAAGTTTTCGTTTGTTTTCCTTCTACATTGATTGATATGTATGTCGAACTTTAGTTCATTATCGACAGTTACACCAAGTAATTTATTATAGGGTTCAGGTGTGATGGGAGTAAAGTAAGTGAGGTAATAGAGAAGGAGAGTTTAAGATGAATCATTTTTTTTGGAAGGAAAAGTAGAAGCTTTGTTATTTTGCTGGTTTAATATTAATTGATTATCAGTGAGCTAGGTTTCAATGGAGGTGAATGTGTCTTGGGTATGTGCAAAAAGTACTGGGATACTATGGGCGGTGGTGATACGGGTTGAATCGTCAGTGTATTGTAAGAGTGTAGAGAAGTTAGTAGTGCTATGTAATGTGTTAGTGAGGATATTGAACAAGAGGGGTCCCAGGATGGAACCTTGGTGAACACCGGTGTTGATGGGTAGAAATGGAGAGGTGACCAATTGCCAGCATATAGATTGTTGTCTGTTTGATAATTCAGTGTCAGTAGCCACTGTTTTAGCTTCTTTGGATAAAGCCATTAGTGTTAGTTTCCATGTGTCAAACCTTAACATAAACATTGCATAAAAACATTTCTTTCAAATATGATATCTGCATTTTATTTGTTCCCAGAATGCATAGAGAAAAATGCTGTGCACATCTGGTTTTGATTTCAGGATGCCTTCAATGTGCTCCTGGTGCCAGAATCAATACAAAACAAACAACTGGCAATTAATAAGTTATTTTCACTTTTCATCATGCTGTCCCCAAATTGAGCATAAGGACTCATCCATATGTGTCTGTCGTTGAGCTTTCATCTTTCATTCATCCTTGCCAATTAACTGTCTGTATCATAGACTGATGGCAGCTTCCTACATACTCACAAGCACACAGGTGCCTATGCATGTGCACACATGCATACACACACAAACTCTACCTTTACATCAGCTGTACTAAAATAGCTGTGAGCCTACGCAGATGACTCTTCCACTCCATCATAGCATCACCATGGTATCTACAAAACTAAAAAGTATAGTTGGAAAGATCCTTCCTGGGTTCAGTGTCTTCTCTGTCTGATACTGAAGCACACTGGCAAGAGAAACTTCCTATTCATGGAGCTCAAGTAATTTTCAAAATTGATATAATGGCCAGTGCTACTATGATATCATGTGTGACCTATAGCATTTTCTCAGAGTTTCATTTGCATTTTCTTTACTTCAGGTGTGATGCATGGATCGTGCAATCCCTAACAGAACCAAGATGCTATCCTCCAAAAAAATGAAGCCAATTTGGTGGTTCCCTGCCATAAACAAACTCTACAACAGAAGAAAGAAACTGTTGCAAAAAAGACTAAAATCCCATGATTGGAGGAACACCATGGTCAGTCTCAGTAAGAAGCTGAGATCCCTCATAAAATCCTCCAAAGCTAGTTAAGAAAACAAAATTGCTACTGATTCTAAAGACAACCACAAAGCATTCTATCTCAATGGCAACACTCAGATCTGCTCTGAGATACAGCACAATGACACTAAATATACAGAACCAACTGTTATTGCCAACATCCTGGCAGATAGGTTCAGTGCTAACTTTACCCCTCTCTCACCCCCTAAATGGCCCATCTCTATACCGGAAGAATGCAAAGTTCCTGTAATCACGGCTGCACAGGTAAAAATCACACATTCCAAAGCCAAGAACACAGCATCTATGGGACCTGACAACATATCAGGCTGCGTTCTACATGAACTACAGAAGAAACTGGCACCCCACCTAAGTACCATGTTCAATCATAGTCTCACCTCGGGCTTTGTGCCCACTGAATAGCACACAGCAATGGTTATCCCACTCCACAAAGGGGGAGCCACCACGAACTCTTGGGACTACCGCCCCATCAGCCTGACGAGCCTGGTCTGCAAGACTATGGAACGTATCATCATGGAACTTATAACAATGACATTGGTAGTTCAGGTTTGTAAAAGGCAGATCATGTCTCCTAAACCTGACAGACTTCTTTGAAGCGGTCACCAAAGCCATAAATGAGGGTAAGGTGGTTCACACAGCCTATCTAGATCTCACCAAAGCTTTCGACACCATCCCCCACTCTGGAATTATAGATAAACTCACTAAACTAGGTATAAATCCCTATGTCACAAGATGGGTTGCCAACTGTCTCAGTGACAGAACCCACACCGTGAAAGTAGCAGACTCTAAATCCATCTTCAGACCAGTGACAAGTGGAGTACCACAGGGTTCAGTCCCGGGTCCTCTCCTGTTTGGTATCTACTTCTCTGAAGTACAGGCTAACACAGAAGGTCTTTGGCTAACAAAGTCCAAAGACGACTGCAAACTAGGAGCCATAATCAAAACTTCTAACGATGTGGACATCCTACAAAAGGGCCTCACTGAGACAGATGCCTGGTGTCAAAGCCATGTCCTCAAGCTCAATGCCAAAAAGTGCATTGTCATCCCTTTTGGTAAAAATCTGTACCCATGAACTACCACATAGGCGATAGTCTACTTAACACCGAAAGTGTAATAAGAGACCTTGGGACACAGGTGGACAGTAGTCTCTCCTTTGATAATCACATCGCCACAGTAGTCAGGAAATCCTTCTACGTGGCACATCTCATCACAAAAGGTTTCTCATCCAGGAAAAAAGAGTTCATTGCTCCCCTCTACTCATCACTCATTAGACCCATTATAGAGTACAACACCCCTTTTGGTATGTACCTCACAAGACATCTACAACAACTGGAAAGGCCGCAGAAATACATCACAAAGAGGATTACCAGCCTGAAACAGATGCCCTACGCAGACCATCTCAAAAAACTCCAGCTTTACTCTGTCGCATATCGCCTACTCAGAGGCGATCTCTGCCTAACATACAAAGCTATGTCAAACCCAGAGCTGTTGGACATGCTCCACTTAAAGAAATCCCAATCCATCCGAGCTACATGTTCTAGGGACCTAAACCTTGTCACCATAATAAACAGAACATGCTGGAGGGATAGATTCCTGTCCCAGAGACTTCCCATAATCTGGAACAAACTACCTATCTATATCAAACAAAGTTCTTCATTAGCACTCTTCAAGAAAAATCTTGATGATTGGATAGGAGATAGGAAATTCACCCAGGGGATCACTTCTGTGGCTCTGCTTGACAGGGGCACAGAAAATAATTTTCTTGTGTGGCAAAATCCAGGGTGCCATTTGGCTAGGCTTATATAGGCCCTAGGGCCAATAGCCTAGTACCTACCTATGTATCTATGAACTTATGATCCTATGAAGCAGAAACTGAAATTCAATGCCCTGCAGACCAACACAGGGCATTGGTAGATTTCTAGCCATGTCTGTAGAAGGGGAAAAAATATGAGTTCTGTTTCTTTTTATGCACTGGATGGTCCATACATAAGCAATCTACTCAGTACAGCTGTGTTATATGTTATGGGCTTAATATCTAGAGTAAACTAAACCAGTGTTAATGTGTTGGTGAAGCTGGTCTGCTTAATTTTGAACAGTAAGCATTAAGTTAAAGCTGATTGGCGTTCCATGTGCCTTGAACATATGAGAGAGAGTACCATTGCTTGTGCTGTTTGGGAGAACATAAAAAATGCAAAGCCTTGATATTACAGAAATTGTAACTGAACCGACTGAGTGGTATGTGTAACTGTTCGAGTAATAATGAAAAATGAAAATGTATGAATATATGTTGACTTTAAAAGTATCGATGCAGATTTGCAAGAAAGGTTCATTATAACTACATTAGGAGACATTGCACCTAAACTAGTAAATACTGAAGTGTATTCCATGTTAGATGCTTCTAGTGGATTTTGACAAATATCTCCAGAGAAAGAAAGTGAAAAGGTGACAGCTTTTATTGCTCCAGTGGGAAAGTTTTGATTAGGAAGCTGCCCTTTAGTGTAATCTAAGCTCCTGAAATCTGTCTGTATAAAATGGCTTTCTCGATCAATAGACATATTGGTGTTATTACTATGGATAACATCCTGGCAGTTGGTTTAGACAAGAGTTAAAGGAAGTGTTCTAGACTATTAAGAATTCTGGGTAAAGGTTCAACCAAGACAAATGCTGTGTTAGAAAGACTGAGCCCAGATATGTAGCCATAGCAAACATGCTAGTGCAATCATTCTAGGTACAAGCAAGACAAGGTGAGTGCAATAGCTGAGCTAAAGAATCCATGTTGTGTGACTGAATCAAGACAGGACTAAGGCATGATTAATTCTTTAGCAAGTTTGTACTACATCTCTCGACTTTGCTATTTCAACTAACTGACCTATTAAAGAAAGATAATTATATGAGAATACAAAAAGTGTTTGAAGTGTTGCATGATCAGTAGCATTCATAAATGTTGAGTACATGCATTGACAGGATCAGCCCACTGTGATTAATGCAGGTATTCATTAGTTTCTCACACATTTGTACCTCAGCAATTCTACAGAGTTTATTTTCCTTGCAGTGGAGGGAAATGTGATGATAAGTAGACTAGAGCTGTTTGAATCAGTATTGACTATGAATATGTATTGCAGCCATTGCCAATTAAGTACCATTGTTTAGTATTGCCATTTTAAGAAATGACTGCATCCCATAATTCATTACTTCAACAGTGACTTAACTAACATATTTTTTTTTTCCTGAGCTGCTATTTTGTACAGATTAAAAATTACCTCTTTGGTTAAAATGCTTGTATACCCAGCTATTAATGACACCATGTTTCACATTACTGGGTAACCAGAGGTGTGTATTGTGACACCATACAAGTGTTAGAGGATGTACCTGATGTTGTAGCATCCAGAGTCTACTACTTCTGTGTTCTATCGGTAACTTAGAAACAGATAATGCAGATATCCAGGAAGACCATATGGAGAAAGTATTTACACAGAGATATCTTTAAACCATCATAGTTTGCTACAGAGTTAAGAACTGACAGCGTCACGTGGCACACAGCTCCCACTATGTTTACCTTCTTTAATGAAGTATGCTACAATTACTTGAGTTTCACCTATTACATTATCTAACACTCCTTTTACTTTAAAACTAAGAAGTGAATCTGATTCAGTTACACAAAATATGCAAAAGCATTTTAACACTAGCTGTATCTCTCCATTGAAACAAATTTTACCGAAAATAAAATTCAATATGCACATTTACATGATTTCAACCAAGTATAGTCTAAATGTCTAACTGATATTCCTGCTAATGCACTAGAATGTAAATATCTGTATCAATCCCACTGCCAACATTGGCTTTATATTTACTAGCAATAGAATCATTAGCATGTGGTACTGATTTGGAGCTAGGTAATTGTACTGAAATATTCTGAACATTTTCCTGAACATTGTTTTTGTCAGATTGTGAAGGTATTGGCTTCATGTCAGTCACATCAGACTCAGCCAATAACTTATCACACAGACTATTAACAGTTCCATTAGCAGCAGCAGTGGTTTTGCTCTGCACTGTGAGAATGTCAAGATTATCTCAAATTACTTCTCTCTACGGCATTCTGTAGCTCTCTGTGCCAGCTAGTTTCTCTGAATGCATTCTAGCTCTTCTCTAGATGACATTGTCCTGAACTTATATCTAGCATAGCTGTGGAAAGTTTGCTTCTCAAAGTACTATACATGTCATAATTTTGTTAGTCTAATTTTTGATCTGGCACCATTATACTCACTCTTTTCCCATTCTTTTAACAAAGATCAATCATTTTTCATTCTGTCGCTGTTAAATGTCTGCATCATTTTCATTTCTGTTAAGAGCTAAATTGCAGATTGCTTGCTTTGCAATATTAGCACTGAGAGCTAAGTTGGTAGTTTTGATCTGAGATGTCTACCATTAGAGGTTGAGGTGGAGATAACTCTTATTAACTATAGTGGACTACTATGGCATTCCAAGATGACTCAATAACAGTCACTGGAACTGGAATGTTCACATTTTTTTTAAGTTCCTTATAGTCAATACAATACATCCAGGCTGTTGATTTGATAGCTGGGACCTGAGAGCACATGTCTCAATTCCAATAGCTTCACAAACATGAAACTTAAAATTGACAAATTTTGGTCGTTGTTTAATGACTATCTCCTCAGGTATCACAAACATCACAAAAGTGGATTTAGTGATCCTACACAAGGCCACAGAATGGAAAACATTGAAAAAATCCTACTTCCTCATGGCTTTGCACATCATTAATTTTGTTGTACATTCAATGTACAACAGTTAAACAAATTGATATATTGTGGGCAATTTTGTTTTTTTAAAAAGTAGATGTGTCAGCCAATGAACTTGCCTGCCCAAGGATCTATCAGCTGGTAACACACTCCTGCATGGCAAGCTGATCTCATCAAATTGTATCTGCCACTCTTTCTTTATAGGTGGATACCATTGACAGTCTAGTGTCCTTTTTACTTCAACATTTAATAAAAGTACAAAAGCAGCCGATAAATACGTTTGACAGGAATTTGGCATGCTATTGTAATTTCATATCATTTCAGCACTTCATTAGGCAGTATTATCATGTTTAGTAGTAACTCGACTGCTACTCATGATCATACTACTGAGTAATGAATAGCGGAAAGTACATTAGGCAGTATTATCATGTTTAGTAGTAACTCGACTGCTACTCATGATCATACTACTGAGTAATGAATAGCGGAAAGTAATTTGTATTAGAACCAGATGGCAGGGGCCATGAATTTATTAGCTACAGCATGTTAGAATTACTCTATTAAAAATAAAAAATGGCCATAATCTGCCATTTACTGTCCAAGCATCTCACGCATTAATGTCATCAGGATGTGTGGAATAGTGACGTATAGCAGCCAAAAGGTATGCCAGACACAGGATCACCACCTGAATTTAAACACTATATAATACTTCAAATAAAAAGTTACAAGATGGCTGAGATTATAAAAAAGGGATTACATAAAGATGGATGAGACTGTGTTTCTGATGCTTTCTTTAGGTTAGCAATGTGCTGCATGCAATCCTTAAGGAGAGATGTCACGGTTTCAGCTGCATATATTCAAGAAACTGAATAATAATTAAGGTACAGTAAAAATTCACATTTTTGTGCTGAAACAAGTCTAGACCAATCTCCATCCAAAACAAAGGTAAAATTTTATAAAGGATGATTTCCTCTTTCTAGCTGAGATTGCAAGCCCCTCAATTTCTAACATTTTTTTCTATCTGCTCAGTCATGCAGGACAATATAGGATAACAAAAGCTCTTTTGTTGCATCGCTTATACTTATACATGGTTTGTCAATTCTTACAAGCACATCTTCTTAGTTGTAAAGAAGTTAGTACTCGATCTTCTTTACACTTCAATTATAAGAGTATGAACAGTTTACATCTGTATGGAAAATAAAGGTCCAGATTCAAAAAACGTTGCTGCATTGTGTTAACTGAATTTGAGGAAGGAATGGCCACCCTCATGATTAGCGGATTCAGAAAACTAAGCTGCACAACATGGCAAGCTCACATAATACAGTCAGTCATGTTGTATGCTAATGACCAAATAATGAGGTATTCTGTATGATAATGAGGCAAAACAAGATGGTGCAGTGACTAAAAAACATTTAAATGCTGTGCAATGCAGCTGCACTCAATGTATATTTGAACTCAGTTAAATGCTTGTTTTCAAACTGAGTACGTCTTGAGAAATGTGTGCTATTATAAATGTGTATCTGCAAGACGCTCTTATTACCACAGCCATGTACAACTGTGCAGAATGTTACACATGGAGGCACAGTGTTAATTGACCACTCTTAAAACTTCATGATATAGACATTATGGACCATATTGATAGGGACACCAGTCAAGAAATTATGGAAATGTATTTGTCTTGTCTGCATTACCATTGGAGTAATGTAGTGCCTATCCCACTGGATACTAAGATATGTGTGGCTATACATATATTTATTACACAGATCTTTCAGCAACCTACTGGTACATAATGGGAGCATCTTGGGTATCTGCTTCAAAAATACTACACCAGTTTCACATAGCTATGCTTCAGTATGGGAAGGGAACATATGCAGTTTCCATGCATGCCAGAGAAAAGACCCAGCACTATGTGTGATTTATGTGCTTTGGCCCCCTTTTCATGATACTCTGAGAGCAGTACACTATACCCAATTTGAAATCAAGGCTCCATCTGGTGAACTGGAAAGGAAGTACATGAAACGCAATGGGTATTACTCCATCAGCTGCTACATGGTCTGTAGCACACAGGGTATCATCAACGATGTGCGTGCAAGCTACCTAGGCAGTTATCAAGACTCACAGAAATGCTAAACATTTGACATGTACCAATGACTTATGAAGGGTGACTTCCTACAAGAGCACCTTGTTGAAGATGCCAGATATGCCCTGGAATCCTGGTTCATGACACCATAAGAAATGCGTAAAATCCAACAGACTAGGAGTGTAGTCATGCACAATCAAAAATCAGAACCATGACTTAGCATGTACTGCAGCAGCTGGGGGACAGTTCCACCTCCTGGAGTCATTTGGCGATACTGTGCAGTATGACCTTGTACCATGTGCAAAAAATACTTTGTGCATATGCAGTGTTACACAGTATTATATTTAGCAAGTAGTTATAGCATGGAGTGGGGCACTTGCAGGGCGAGCAGCAGATGCTGAGTCAGATGATGAGTTAGAGGAGGAGTCAGAAGCAAGAGAAGATCATGCCTGATGGAGGTAGACACTGTATGCTATGGCACTAGCAAAGAGGCAGTGTATTGCAAATAGCTTCCCAATATAGAATACAAGAGTTAAGCAGATACACTACAGTAAAAATGCTCCAGGCAAAACCAAGACCAAATTGTGCTTACCAGTGTATAGGCTAGCCATGTACATCAGACATAGGCAACCCAAGTAACAATGTACAAAGGACAGAGCATAGTTATTATCATTTCTGCAGGTAGAAAGGGAGTACAGGAATGCATGTCTTTTACAGGGAGGTGTGTAAATGTGAGTGCTGAGGAGTATGAAAGTAAAAAGTGTTTTTATATAATATGTCAGTATAAATAAGGGTGGGATAATGTTGAGAAGGGGTGTAATATACTAGGGTCTGTGGTGTTGTGCATGTCGGTCTGCAGATATGTAAGTTCTGCAGTAGTTGCAGCACTGTGGCTTGGTCTACTGGACAGGTCCAGGGCATGCATAGCAGAGGTTCAGCATTCTATGCATGCCACTGCCCACAGGAGTCAGCTCTGTCAGAGAGTTGCACTGGCATCACCATGACACTGGCTAGGTTCTTGTGTATTGCTTGTCCGTGAGTGATATCTGCTAGCAGATGTGTCACCTTGAAGGACATGACAACAGGGATGACCTGTCTTGGGAGTAGACATCTCCACAATAGATGTTGCTATGGAAGTGCTAGCACTGCAGGAACAGGATCTTGCTTACTTGTGGCCATGTTGGCTAACATCTTTAGACATAGCAGATAATCTGCTCTGTGGAACAGTTATTGACCCCTGCAGGAAAAGCCATTCAGGAAATCATCACATTGGATATGCATAAATACGCAATCAAATTTGAGAAAGCTAATTTCTAGTTTAACTGGTTAGTCTGAACACAGTAAAGAAATTGATATAATAGTAGAGATCTAATTCTGATGCACTGCATGTTATACTGAGACAAATATTGTGACCATTATAAACAAATTGAAGAAGAGACTTTACCAATAAATTGGGTAGTGAACATTTCCACTTACATTTTTGTGGCCATAAATTTAATCTTGTAAATGATCATTAGCCTTTAGAAATTACTATTAGTACTATAAAAACTAAGGAAGGAAGGACTGGAAGATGCGGTTTATGACTACAACCCTATCTTATTACAATTCTTTATAAAGAGAGGAAGAGAAAATCTATCTGATGTCATGTCCAAGTACTCTGCAAATAGCAGCAATGAACAAATGCAATAGACAAAGTAGATAAAATGCTTTTAATTGTGTAGCACACTAATTATTTAAAGCCTTGACAGTGCAGAAATTAGTAAAGATCTACCAAAAGAAACAAATCAATGAAGAGAGAGAGAGAACAAAAGGTTTGCAAAGATGAAAAATGATTTCAAGTTGCATATACGTAAATAATGTAAGGCTTTACATTTGTCTGACTGGTAAACTTAGAAACAACAAAAACAAACTTAAACAAAAATCAACAAGCAGAACCGGTCAGTCATCAAATAATTTAATTATGATTAGCGCTTCTGTCCAACAATACTAAGACCTCATCAGATAAAACATAATCAAAGGATGAGCATTTAAACATCCCGTATCCCCAGAACTACTTTACAAGCTCAAAGTTTCAAAACATTGAACTGCAAATGGTCAAAAACATAAGAATGATTTTCTGAAACTTCGAAATTGTAGTAAAAAATATAACATTTTTTAAAATGTTTTTGCGGGGGGGGGCAAGCCCCCCTTCACCCCCCACACTCCCTGATAAATAAATATACTAGCTCTGAGATCACACTACAATGAGGAAAACGGTAAATTTCCCATTCCGCACAGTATGGCGATCTCCATTCAAAACGTTCAAACTCTCAAAACTTCGATCTTATGGTCTCAACCATTTGCAGTTTGAAGTTTTGAAACTTTAAGCTTGTGAAAGGAAACCATGCCTCCACCATGTGACATAAAAATAACCAATAATCCTCATGATTCATACATAAAAAAATGCATCTTACCCTAAAAGATAAACTTCATATACCACAATATTACATATACCAGAAAAGATAAAGTTCACATGCTACAATAATTGCATCTTACCCCAAAAGATAAAATTCATATACTATAATATTGTAATATATGAATTTTATCTTTTAGGGTAAGATGTAATTATATTTATTGTAGTATATGAATTTAATCTTGTTGATTTTTCATTAGTATAACTGCCACAACTGCAAGAACAGCAATAGATATTTGTCTGGAATGTAACTTTGATTTGTTAATAAACAATGAAAATAACTGATTCCTGTTAACTGATCCTGTTTCCACTCTATGTTATACATCTGTTACTACAATTATAAATTAGATATTTTCATTATTTAGCATACTGCATGAACTCAACAATTACAATAAATCACTTTTTACTTGAGGGCAGCTTTTAATCTTTTGCCATTATTTAAGATTTAAGCACTAGAAATTAACATCAACAAGGACACCACCAAATACTTGAAAAAATATTTATGAATACTTTAGGCAAAGTATTGAGAGCATCAAATGAAAGTAAAAGGTATGTATTAAAATTAACAAATCCCGAGTTTGCTTATAGAACATGGAGCAACAATATAATCTGCCATAAGTGAGTCACAAACACATTACAGAAATCTGTTCGCAAAATCAAAACCCATGCTTAAAACAAAAATAAAACCCTTGATTAAGAGACCTTTAGGAAATGCAATTCAATTAAAAGTGTTAGGATGAAACATTAAATTGATAGTAAATTACAGGTAACAGCTTACCTTGATTTGTTGTGTCCTGTTGATTAACCAGTGTTTAACCCATCAAATTACATATGAATTGACATGTCATACTATTCATCTGTCAGTTTTGTCCTTACGTAGAATATTTCTGAATGTATTTCTAAGTTCAACATGAATAGTATGCACTATTGGCCCTTCATCAAGTACAACTATTACCTCTTCAAAGAATAACACAAGACTCAGAAGTGAAGACATCTCCATAATAAACCCATACTGTTCCATAATCCACAGAGGTGAGTACCCTTTGTCATTTTGGATAACCTCCATTGTGACCCTCTCCATGATTTTGCATAAAATAATGCTCAGGCTGATAGGTCTAAAACTGTTTAGGTAATGATCACACCCTTATGAATTGGTATCAGTATATCCTGTCAGCTTAGGTCAGAAAAATGACCATATTCTGACATTTTATTTAAAATAATTGATTTCCAGTTATTGTTTGCAATAAAGCACAGGTCATGCTGTCTGGTAGTGTGGAACTTAATCTTGTAATTTTACTTCTACCAGTAATTATCATGTCTGTAGTTACACGTGGGATGTCTCCATTGTCTCTATAGCACACCAACATATTTCTTTGCCTATAGCAAAGTTCACACAAAAGTTTTCTACTAGAGCATTCAGTATGACTTGTAGCTGAAAATTCAATTTATTGTTTATTGATAACGTGATACAGTCACAACTTTCCCTTTCAAAGTTATGATGTAAAATTAAAGAACATCTTATTATAGCTTTCAACCTTTCAGACCTTTCTGAGTTCATAATTACATCTGGAAGATCTTGAGAAGAAAATTGAGCAGTTTATGTAGTTTATGTAATCTATACTTATTTTTATGACAAGGATAATTTTTAAATGCTGAGTAATACCTCTTCTTGCTGCTTACCTTATTAATTCTGTGATTTCCCCAATCTGAATTTTTTTGATTCACTTATATATTTATATTTTTCCACTACATATTTATTACCTCATAAACTGATAATATCACAGACTCCACTGACAATATCCTGAGCAGACTTATTTGGGTTATTGAGGATAGTATTCCACTCAGTTTTCATGGGTCTATATCATATCACCAAAGCAGTATTGCAGCAAATGCCTCTTCATCGACACATACACAGCAAATGCACAAAACTGTGAACGCTGACATCAGCAATTTCTTTCTCTGTGAAAGAAATTGCTTCCCTCAAAACCTAAACACATCGTTACAAACATAACAAAAAGGGGGGCTTCACCCCCCACACCCCCAATGTTGTGGGCTGTGTCCCCACAACCCCCCTAACTAAATATACCAACTCCAAGATTACACTACAGTGGGGAAAATGGCAAACTTACAGGGATGGCCAAGCGATTTCTTTCCCAGGGAAAGAAATCGCTGATGTCAGTGTTTGCGGTTTTGTGCGTTCGCTGTGTATGTGTCGATGAAGAGGCGTTCACTGCAACACCTCTTTGAGAATTTGATATAGACCTGTTTTCATTTATTGCATCATAATTTGCGTTCATAAAGTTGGTGAAGTATGATTTATTTACTGAGTTTGGTTTTACTGTTAGGCTAAAAATAATGGTTTCATAATCTGTATAAACTGCACAGAGATTAACCATAGGTGAGGACCTGAAAGATCTGAGGTGTATTAATATGATATCAAAAATAGTGGCATCACAAGCTGGATTTTGAATATTTGCTTCAATGTGTTTTGATTAACATAGGCTAGAGATTCAGAAATCTTACTACCAGAGGTGCACTCTTTTTACCACTAGTGATAGACATTTTTGATCAGAAATAGACTTACCACAGTGTTTTATCTTAAAAAAGGTTCAAAACCATGGTGGGCTGTCTCTCTGACCTACCATAAATGTTAATATGGCATTCTGGGGGAGTGGCATGTGAACATTGGTCATGTACTTTCTTCCAGACGTGCCTGTGGTAAGTGCTTTACTCAGCCAAGTGCTTGGCTGTGTAAATCACCAACAACAACTATTTTATTTAACTCAGCCAAACATTCTCTGCCACCTACTACTGTTAATGGAAAAGATTCTGTTAGAGGTAAGCGCTCAAGACTTTAGAGAATAGATAGCCTCTGGCAACTTCTGCAATAGTAATAGTTTTCTTTAACAGAGAATTATTCAAATGACTTTTACTTCTGCAAAGATTGTGCATATTGACTTAGCACACTTTATCAAGCGGTTAATATTTTATGGTCTCATAAATACTCTTCTTTTTATTGTGCTACACATGGCTGAGTTTTATTGTATGATGCTAGTGATCTTTATACAGTTTCATGCAGTTCATCCAAAGCTATCAATAAAGTACATGTGTAATTCCTTTATTTATAACAACAGGGAGTGTACAGAGTCAAAATGTAGCTGCTACTGTTAATGGAGTTGGGGGCTACCTGTGGATAAAAGTACATTATACTCTTGTCATTATTTTTAAACGGTCCTTAATTTAGCTTTATAGGATTATTGTCCAGCTGTGTGTGAAGATTAAGTTGGGATTCTTTACAATGGCTACTGTAGTTGTGTGAAACAAATTTGAAAAATGCTCCTTTGGTCATTATTATTTTTTTCCAGAAACAAAGGAGAAGGACACAGTGAACAATTTAGCTATAACTGCTGTATCTGAGAATGTCTATGGATAAACGTGACTGATTCTGCTGAGATGATAAAGCTAAAAGGTCATTAGTCTGTCTTTACAGGACAAGTGATTCAGAAATGGAGAGTTGATAAGTCAGCAAGCAAAGGAGAGTAGTATTGCTGAAACTGAATTCATTCTCAAGACTTGGTGAGTACTTTTAAGAGGTGGACCCTATTTTTTCACAAAATCTCACCAAGATGACAATGATATATAGACTATATTTTATATAGTATATATCAGGGACAGAAGTAGGTCAAAAATAAAAAAAGATAGCTGGGTACTCAACACCCAGGATAATAAAGTGCCCAATCCTGGTAGATGCACTGGTGCCAGGACTGGAAAAATGGCAGTGTATAATCCTCAAAATACAGAAATGTTCCTACAATGGGGCTAGGCCAGGCCCAGGAGGAGGATGGCCCCACTGTTGTAGAAGGAAGCAGCAGTCTGCATTTATCACAAAAACTGATAGGCCAAAGAAGAGCCATAAAGATGATAGAGAGGACTATTGAGGATAAGAAAGAAAGTGTGTATTGTTACTATTATGCAAAAAGCCCAGAATTTCCAGACACAAGATATACAAAAAGATTAAGACAGACGTTAGAGGAAAGAAAAATGCTTCCACAAGAAAAACTGTCAGAAGCCTCAAATAAAAATGTGTGTTCATTACTACAACAGATTTGTAAAAAAACATTATGTAGATCAAGAGACTTTGATCTGTTTGGAAAAAGAAGCTTGTAAGAAGTGAGAAAATATAAACAACAAAGCCTAGAGATTTTTAAAAAGTATAAAAAGAAATATGGATACTGGAAAGAAAGAGAGATTTGACATAGTGTAGTATTTATGCAAAGTCGAAAGACAAATTAATCAATATAAAAAAGGCAGCCCCAAATATTTTCGAAGAAAAATACAAGCAAAGCCATCCAGATATGGAAAATTTCACAATAAAAAATAATATCACAAAGAGGAAATGTAGAAAAGAAGATTAGTAAACTAAAATTAAAAAAAATAGAAGCTGAGGTTATGGAATGCCTGTGAAGTGAAGGATTTGGTGTAGAAGGTCTAACACAGGTTACATCACACCATGATGGAACAAGTCCCCGAAGTTAGAAGAAACAGGAATATCAGGAGACATCTGAAGAAGAAATATGGACATGGGAAAGAAAAGGAGATTTAATATGGTGTAATATTTATGCAAAGGACAAAGCAAAACTAATCAATGCAAAAAGAGCAGCATTAAAGATATTTGAAGAGAAATACAGGTAAAGGAATCTGGATATTGGAAACTTTACAATACAAAAAATAAGAAGACAAAGAGGAAAAGTAGAAAAGAAGATTAGTAATGGAGAAGTTAAAGAAATAGAAATTGAGGTTATGGAGCACCTGCGAAGTGAATGATTCAGTGTAGAAAATCTAACTCAGAAAGCATCACAGCAGGACAAAGCAATAGACATCCAAATTAAAAAAAACAGTGGAATGGGAAGCAACTGGGCAGTTGCCATATGAAGATATTTTGGAGTCTTCCACAGGAAACCAGTATAAATGTTCATTTGAAGCTAGACAGCAAGGGAAGGAACAGGAAACTGGGGAAACTCTGACACAGTCAATGTTGAGGAGTGATAGGTCAGTGAGTTACCATATGACAGAGCAACTGATGTCACAGGATGAAACTGAAGAGAATGTGCCACAAGAAGATGCTATAGAACTCTCTATAGAATGCCCGCAGGAAATGGACAACAAAGAACATGCTTTTAGTTTAGAAGCAAATGAGCTAAGAGAAGAGTTGCTTGATTTAACAGAGATAGATAGACGTGTTAAGATCAATGCAAGAGACTGACGAACGTCAATAAAATCTAAAAAGTCAAAAATTTGATAAAACAAATGTACACAGCAATTAGGACTGTCCATAGAGATCCACGTGATATAAAAGATGTAAACAGGCTATATTACTATGCAGCTAAATTAATAACAGATACAATTCTACCACAAGAACACAGGGTAGCAAGGGAAAGGAAGGGGAGAAAATGAATACCATCATGGAAGTATCGAATAGAGAAATCTAAACTCATTCACTCCGGAGCAGCTCTTTTGAGTGTGCACCTTTAACCCCTAGTGGGCGTGGCTTAAGACTTTAAAAACTAAGTTATCACCTTAGAGTTCTAGAAAACTCTCATTGAAAGAGGTCAAATATCAATCATCAGTTGTGTTTGCCATCACATATGGCTCAAGACAAAATATCCTGGTACCTTGTAAGTAACATGGTTTTGGAATTATTAATGCAAATATGAACAATCCATATTGGACGCCTAGAGGAGCAGTAGGGGATAACTGCAGAAGACGCCTGGAGGAGCACTCGGCTGTAATGAGTTGACAAGAAGTGCACTGTTAGAAGAGTACAGAAGAGGGAACAGATCAACAAAAATACTCAGAAAGATAGATGTGATAAAAGCAATCCACAGTATTATAACCAACCAGGATCTATCTTGCACTATTGCAAGTAATAAACTAAAAATCTCAGCACAGGCAGAAAAACTTAGAAGATACAGAGATAAATATAAAGGAAAAGTACAAAGTAAGAAATTTATTGATGACCTCAAAAAGTTCTATAGAGAACTGGTAAACAAGGCAGAAGGAATTGAAAGACCACCCAAAACAGAAGAAATATTTACATTTTGGAGACATATTTATGAAGATCTTGTGGAACATAACAAAGATACTATACTGATAGAAGTTCAAAGCTACAGGATATGAAATGGGATGAAGTAACAGCCAGAGAGATTGAAACAAAGTTAAGAAAAGCCTCTAATTGGAAAACACCAGGCACAGATGCAGTACCTAACTGCTGGATAAATGTATTAACATCTTTGCAGGAAGATTTAGCCATGAGTAAGAACTGTTTATATGCACACCCTGAACAGACTCTAACCTGGCTAACAACAGGAAAAAAACAATGCTCCTACTTAGGAGTGAACCTGCAAGCTACCCTAAAAATTATAGACCAATAAAGTGCCTTCCAACTACATATAAACTATACACCGGAATTGATGTTGACAGAGTTTATAGTCATTTAGAAGAAAACTCAATCATGGCAATAGAACAAAAGAGCAATAAAAGAAAGTTTTGAGGAACAAACGATCATCTGTTGCTAAATAAAGTCAGGCTGGAGAACTGTAAAAAGGGGAAGAATCCAAGTTTGGTATGGACTGACTAGAAAAAACATTCAATAGTATCCCGCATTCATGGATATGAGTGCTTAAAAATGTATAAGATACATCCTACACCAATCAACTACATTACTGCGACCATGAAACAGTGGCAAACTACTTGGCAATTAAGCCATGATAAAGGACAAATTCTTATTCCAGGGATAAAATTCTAAAGGGGGATATTTCAGGGTGACTCCCTGTCACCTCTGCTATTCTGTCTTGCCCTTAACCCATTAAGTTATGTACAGATTATGCCATGGCTATAATTTGGCTCCTAGAAAACAACGAAGTATATAAGACTTATCTTCTCTTTGTCGATGATTTAATGCTGTAAGATGAGGAAATGAAAGCACAACTGCAAGCAGTTAAATCTTTTTCAGATGATACAAGCATGTT
Organism: Protopterus annectens; assembly: GCF_019279795.1. Classification (NCBI taxonomy): domain Eukaryota; kingdom Metazoa; phylum Chordata; order Ceratodontiformes; family Protopteridae; genus Protopterus; species Protopterus annectens. The sequence continues at coordinate 613,910,307 of NC_056730.1, read as the reverse complement.
ATTTGGTCTTGATAAGTGTTCAAAAGCAACCTTTACAGCAGGAAAACAGCAGCACCAAGAAAACATCAGTTTGGTACAATAATGTGATATAAAAGAACTTGAGCAAGAAGGAGTGTGTAAAAATTTGGGAACTGATGAAGGATCAACAATAAAACATGTACAGATGAGAATAAAACTTAGTAAGGAATATTTTAGAAGACTTAAATTAGTCCTGAAAACAGCATTGACATCTAGGAATGAAATTCAGCCTATAAATCAATTTGCTCTTCCTGTCCTAACTTATAATTTTGGAGTGATTGACTGGCCCCAAAACATGTTTTGACAGATTAGATAGGAAAACAAGAAGGATGCTTCATGCTCACCAAATAATTTATAAAAATCAGTGCATACCAAGATTATATATTCCCCGTTCCGAAGGAGGTATAGGCCTCCTTGAAATTGATTGCAGGTATATATCTGCAATTATGGGACTGCATACATATCTGCTGACCTCACAGGACCCAAATGTAGTAAAAGTTTTAAAACATGAGGAGAATAAATCTAAAATGACTTCACTGCTTAGTCTAGCAGAAGCATATCAACTTCAAACAGGAATGGAAATCAAACCTGAAGTAGGAAAAAAACAGGTGGCAACTGAATGTGCCAAAAAAAAAAAACAAAAGAAAGAATATAAGGTGAAGAATCAGATGAGAAGGCAATAAATAGGGGAAAATGCATAAATATAGTTGCAAGTATAGAAAGCTTTTGGAAGAACCTCATGCTGATCACGACAGAACACAGGAATGGTTAAGGACAGGCCAATTCAACCAAAAGATGAAAGGTTAATATTGACAGCCCAAGATAGTTGGCTACACACATGTCAGCTTACAAAGTCCATTGAACATGTGGTAGAAACAGACAAATGTAGGTTTTGTAAAACAGAACTGGAAACAGTCGAACACCTTATTGCTGGTTGTGACATAATAATGCCAGAACGACTGTAAACTGAAAGCTATAATAATGTGGCAAGACTTTTGCACTGGGGATTGTGTAAACATTATGGCATTGAAGTAACTGAAAAACGCTGGAAACATGATCGACAAAGAATCACAGAAAATGAAGTCTACATCACATGGGATCACCCACTACTAACAGTTCAAAAGATAGATGCATGAAAACCAGATATAGAGGTCCATGAAAAGAAGACAAAAGTAGCATTAATTATTGAAATGGCTACCCCAAGTGACTACAGTGTCTTGCTTACAGAGAGGCACAAAGTTATAAAATATCAGGATTTGCAGACAGAAACAAGAGCAATGTGAAACAAAGATACCCAGACAGTTCCAATAGTAGTAGAAACAACAGATCTTATAAAAAAAAGAATCTATAATTGTATTTAGATATGTTACAATACATGTAACTGTAATTCCATGTAACTCCATATGAATTGCAGAAGGAGTCATTACTGGGCATATTAGGGGTGCTGTGAAGAAGTGACATCAAGGATTGAAACAATACTGATTTCATGAACTTTAATCGTACTTTAACTTAGGAATGGGGTCCATTCCTGTCATGGTATTAGAAATCCAAAGGATTTGGAGAAATTAAAAAAAGAGTATTGTATATTTGTGTAAAACCAATTAAATTACTTTACTGTGGCCATGTTTATCACAGTCAGGCATCTAATGTGCACACAGTGAGTAAAGTGTCCCTAATTGATGAGCACGGATATTGGTGGATTACAATGACAGCAGTTTGACTAGCCCTTTTACAGTTGAAATGTTCTGAAAATGGTACTTCTTTCATTATTGGTTAATGTATTTTGTTGCATTGTTTACCAGAAAAATGTTTTAAACTAAAGATTTAAAACACAGTCTAACATATGTCGCTGTATCAAACAAGAAATGTTTTTCTTAAGTAATCAGGATGGCAAATCTAAAAGAGTAAATGCATTTATGCATGGTACTAAAATGTGTGTGGGAAGCCCATGGTTTGAAAACAGATCTGCGCCCAAGATACACTTAATCCTCCACTATTTGTGGGTTAGCGTTAGAGCAGGTAAGGGAAGAAAGTTATTGTTGTGCGTTTAGGCTGCTATACGTAGTTTATGTCTGAGCATCTTGCATAGTAGTAGTAGTGTTATAGAAAGGGTTATTTAAGGTAATGTGTATGGTTGGGGTTAGAAGCAGGGGCAGTTTTAGAGTTAGTGTTAGGTTTATGGTCAGCATCCAATAGTAAGGATGGATAGGAGAGTAAAGTTTGCCCCAACCCTACATCAACATGCTCATGTGTATTGACCCTAACCCTATCCTTGCCCCTAGCCTTAACCCTACATATTAGCATACTAAACAAGCTCTCACTAAAGTACCCCTAAGCACAAACATACAGACATACTACTGACATGCCGCTATCCAAACACACCAAAGCATCTAGCCCCTTCATGAATACTTTTTCTAACCCTAACCCACAAGCATTCAGACACATACTCTGCTTAAGTACCAAAATGTTTAGTGTTAATGAAAGTATTAGTACAAACTCCTCACTCCCACCCACTCACAACCATGACCTCACAGAAAGCAACTTTTCAAATTGTAAGTTTCATGTTTTCTTGTGCAAGATTTATTTATCTATTTATTAGCATTGGTTCACTTGGAATGTTTATCTGTCTAGAATGAATTGCCCTTTTCATCAGACCCTTGGGGAGAAAAACTCCATGTATAATGCATGGGCAAAAGGGGCAAAACAACCGATAAGAAAATTACAATGACTTTTAAGCAGTTTAGCAGAATAAGTGTGAATAGAACACAAAGTAAAGCATGAACAGAGTTTAAAAAAAGGCAACAGTACATATCACTGATCATTTTTTTGTAAGTTGTGAGTAAAATCTAATACAAGAGTGCAACCATAGTTCAAAATAAAGTAAGTGGAAGAAAAATTAATTTGTGAAAGCATGCTTTTAAAATATGAGATTTGATGAAAAAGTATTTAAGTAATGGGTTGCTGGAAGTGATAGTTATATAGCTGTGAAAAGTAGGAAAAAGGTGAAAATAAAATACGAGTTTGAGAGGTAAGATCAGCTAAATATGTAAATATCTCAGCAGAAGAAAAAACAGCAAGGTTGACGGAAAGTACAAATCCACTTTACGAAGTTGTTGTGTCCTTAACGCACTTTTTATTTAATAAACAAGAAACGTTTTCGCTGCAAACTCAGTTGTAGCTTCCTCAGAGAATGTTAAAACAGTGTAGAATTGATTTTTAAAAACAAAAAAGAGCGCCAAAACTTGAAGCGCTTAGGTTTTCTAAAAGGTGTAGTACATATAAAATTGTATAGTACAAATAGATTGAAATATGTACTCCCGTTTAAATACAAAGGGTGTAGAATTCCATCCTTAAAATCTAAAATATTATAACAAGTAAACAAGTGTCAGCATTATACAAACATTACATCCATAATTAAAACATTTAAATTATTTTAAGTAGTAGTTTTCTGTGTTATCAAGTTCCGTACCACGGAACGAGAAAGTTGATTCCGCTTGTCAAAAGGAGTTAAGGATGCTCATCAACTTGTGTTTATACCAAGGTATTAAGTTGAAACTTGAATCTACAAAAGTAAGCTAAAGAGGGAACAAAAAATTAAGTTGAGTAAATTATTTAAGAAGTGTATAAGTGTAGAATTAGAAGTCAGTAATCGATTCAAAGGTTTCAAACTTTGATAAAGTTGATTCTCTAAATTAGGCAACAAAAAAACTCTGATGGAAATCGTCAATGACCTTATATAAGCAAATAAAATTATGCTCATGTTGATGGAAGTGTGTCAAAGTTAAGGACCGGGTGGTCAAAAAAGTTTATTTGTTAGGGAAACACGATATGGGGAAAAAAAACTCGTCCATGTGGGCAGAACCTAGTTCGTCCAAGATATATGAAGAAATGTGCTACTGCAGAGAGGTAGTACAGTAATGGGGGAACAAGTACAGGGATTGTACTGGGCAATAAATATGTAGAAAATATAAAAATAGTAACACCTAATGTGTCTTCCTCCCAACCCTGAGTATGAGATACATAGTGGACTAGACAAGACAGTGATGACCTAACTAGAAAAAATGTTGCTAGTTAATTCTTCTAATTGTAAACTGTATCCATGAGTATGATATAAGAAGAGAAACAAAACGTTTGTGTATGTACTTAGATGTATCCAATCATGACCAGATTGATAATACAGGGCAAAGAAAAAAGAAAGGAGTTCTTACCGAGCCCTGAAATAATAAATGAACAAAAAGTTCATAGTAGTTTTGAAACTATCTTAAATAGCTCTTAAGTTTGAGTAAACAAGAAATATTATAGTTCTCGTTTAACCCTGGTAATTGGAATGCATTTAGTTTTAGTTGCCATTCCAGTTCTTTGGTTTCCAACAAGATGGAAACCGGGCCACCTCTAATGTTGTGGGGAAAATGGTCCATTGCAAAGAACAGAAAACTGTGTTCTTTGTTTTGTAAAATGTGCTTGGAAAGTGCATTGTCCTCCTTACCCTTTTTAATGGCATACATGTGCTGGTAAATTCTCTCTTTGAATTTACGCTCCGTTTTGCCGATGTAATAGGCTGAACAGCAAGTACAAGTTGCCACATAAACTATGCATTTTGTGTTACAATTAACTTTATATTGACTAGTAAACTTTCTACCATTCAGTTGGATTGTGTTCCCTGTCCTAAGGCATCTGCACCAGTTGCAGTTTCATAGCAAAGGTGCCTTTCTGAGAAAGAAGTCAGGTTGTTTTTTAGATTCCAGTATGCTTTTTAAATTCTTACCTCTCCTGTACACAATAAGGGGCTTTTCACCTAACTTTTCGAGGAGTAGGCTGTTACTGGTAATGAAGTGCCAGTTCTTAAACAACATTGAACTAATGTATTTTGAGTCCATGTTGAAAGTTGTTATAAAACTGGAAGAGAAAGAATTTTGTTTATTAGTTGTATCTATTATTAATCCTGTAGTGGATGACAAGTCCAATGTGCCCGAGAGAACCAAATCTACAGGTTCCCTGTTACATTGTGTGTTAATACCAGAGAGTAAAGGTTTATAAAGGCCATTAAGTCTCTTATTGGTGACCTCTATTGTGAGCTCGTCAATCAATGGGCCTGGATAATCACTACAGGATTAATAATAGATACAACTAATAAACAAAATTCTTTCTCTTCCAGTTTTATAACAACTTTCAACATGGAATCAAAATACATTAGTTCAATGTTGTTTAAGAACTGGCACTTCATTACCAGTAACAGCCTACTCCTCGAAAAGTTAGGTGAAAAGCCCCTTATTGTGTACAGGAGAGGTAAGAATTTAAAAAGCATACTGGAATCTAAAAAACAACCTGACTTCTTTTCTCGTCAGAAAGGCACCTTTGCTTGCGGAAACTGCAACTGGTGCAGATGCCTTAGGACAGGGAACACAATCCAACTGAATGGTAGAAAGTTTACTAGTCAATATAAAGTTAATTGTAACACAAAATGCATAGTTTATGTGGCAACTTGTACTTGCTGTTCAGCCTATTACATCGGCAAAATGGAGCGTAAATTCAAAGAGAGAATTTACCAGCACATGTATGCCATTAAAAAGGGTAAGGAGGACAATGCACTTTCCAAGCACATTTTACAAAACAAAGAACACAGTTTTCTGTTCTTTGCAATGGACCATGTTCCCCACAACATTAGAGGTGGCCCGGTTTCCATCTTGTTGGAAACCAAAGAACTGGAATGGCAACTAAAACTAAATGCATTCCAATTACCAGGGTTAAACGAGAACTGTAATATTTCTTGTTTACTCAAACTTAAGAGCTATTTAAGATAGTTTCAAAACTACTATGAACTTTTTGTTCATTTATTATTTCAGGGCTCGGTAAGAACTCCTTTCTTTTTTCTTTGCCCTGTATTATCAATTTGGTCATGATTGGATACATCTAAGTACATACACAAACGTTTTGTTTCTCTTCTTATATCATACTCATGGATACAGTTTACAACTAGAAGAATTAACTAGCAACATTTTTTCTAGTTAGGTCATCATTGTCTTGTCTAGTCCACTATGTATCTCATACTCAGGGTTGGGAGGAAGACACATTAGATGTTACTATTTTTATATTTTCCACATATTTATTGCCCAGTACAATTTCTGTACTTGTTCCCCCATTACTGTACTACCTTTCTGCAGTAGCACATTTTTTCATATATCTTGGACGAACAAGGTTCTGCCCACATGGACGAGTTTTTTTCCCATACTGTGTTTTCCTAACAAATAAACTTTTTTGACCACCCGGTCCTTAACTTTGACACACTTCCATTAACATGAGCATATTTTTATTTGCTTATATAAGGTCATTGACGATTTCCATCAGAGTTTTTTTGTTGTCTAATTTAGAGAATCAACTTTATTAAAGTTTGAAACCTTTGAATCGATCACTGACTTCTAATTCTACACTTATACACTTCTTAAATAATTTACTCAACTTAATTTTTTGTCCCCTCTTTAGCTTACTTTTGTAGATTCAAGTTTCAACTTAATACCTTGGTATAAACACAAGTTGATGAGCATTCTTAACTCCTTTTGACAAGCGGAATCAACTTTTCCGTCTCGTGGTACGGAACTTGATAACACAGAAAACTACTACTTAAAATAATTTAAATGTTTTAATTATGGATGTAATGTTTGTATAATGCTGACACTTGTTTACTTGTTATAATATTTTAGATTTTAAGGATGGAATTCTACACCCTTTGTATTTAAACGGGAGTACATATTTCAATCTATTTGTACTATACAATTTTATATGTACTACACCTTTTAGAAAACCTAAGCGCTTCAAGTTTTGGCGCTCTTTTTTGTTTTTAAAAATCAATTCTACACTGTTTTAACATTCTCTGAGGAAGCTACAACTGAGTTTGCAGTGAAAACGTTTCTTGTTTATTAAATAAAAAGTGCGTTAAGGACACAACAACTTCGTAAAGTGGATTTGGACTTTCCGTCAACCTTGCTGTTTTTTCTTCTATTGGTTTTTTGTGTTTGCAAGAGTTTGTTTACAGAGTAAATATCTCAGCACATAAAGTAGTTGGATCATGTATTGGATCTGTCAAAGGTTGAAACAGATGATTAGCTGATAGTAGATAAGCTGAGTGAGAGGAATATTGGGTAAGGCAGAGTAAGAAAATGTAGTATTATTATCATGAAGAGTAGCTGCATAGTGACAGTGTATGATTTGTTGCAAGGTGGAGGGATACGCAGAAAGAATGTGATGTGAAAGGAGAAGAAAGAAACAGGGAGACAAAAAGCAAAGGAGTAAGCCTAAATATGTTGAAGGGGACTAAGAAGGTGTAATAAAAAAAGGGAAGGGGATCTGAGGAGAAGAGTAGAAAGCGGTAAGGAAAGGAGTGGAAAGTAAGTGGTTTAGGTTGAAAAGATGACAACAAAGATGTCAGTATGGTAATGAAATTAGTTATAGCATAGCTTAGAATATACTACATGGATATACTAGAATTTTTGGGTAAGTAGATAAGTAGCACATTCACCTAGTATACCTGTTTGTAGTACATTCAACAAATTCTGACAATAGAAACAGCATTCAACAATTGTGCACTCTATAAAATGTAGGGTACACACAAACATATGTACAAATGAGATATACACACACATATATATATATATATATATATATATATATATATATATACACACACACACACACACACACACATGTGTATGTGTGTGTGTGTGTGTGTGTGTGTGTGTGTGTGTGTGTGTGTGTGTGTGTGTGTGTATATATATATATATATATATATATATATATATATATATATATAGATATATATATATATATATATATATATATATATATGTATATATATATATATGCACAAACAGTGCATATGATCAAAGTGCAAGTTGCTTAATCAAAGTTTGCTGAGTAGAAAACATCTAAAAGATATTTTATTTAAAAACACTAAAATGTAGCATGGCACAAACTATAAGATCAAAATGCTTATAGTTCAAAGCTTTGTAACAGTACTTTAGCGCAGAAGAATGGTTTTGATAGATTAGAAAGTAATTTAGAAATGAAGATAGGAAATGCTGAGTACTGGTGTCGGTCATGGTATTGAGCAAGCAGTTTTATGTTAGCAATATTAATGACGTTTTGAATGATTAAATGGTTTTCACCAGTGTCATTACATGGTAAGTATGCTGTTAAAGTGTATCATAGTAATATTATTGATTTTATTATGGAAAATGCGATCATTGAAGATTATGAACGTTTTACTGCATGTGAACCTGTGATTATGATTGCTGAAAGTGTTCTTAACATACACAGAATTGAAAATGTTTCAAGCTGGCTGCTCAGTCATCTCAAAAAAAGGCTGAACGACTGACATTGTAAGTATTTACTTAAATAGGTTTTTAAAAAATATGTGTGTAATATTCCAGTGTTTTTTAAACAATTATCACAGTTACATAATGTTAATGACATGGGGATGTAGTAATGGTTACAGTGGATACTAAGGCACTGTTTATGTTTTCACATTTGAACGAAGGAGCAAAGGCAGTAAGGGGCTTGTTATGTAAATGCAGTAATATGCTGACAACAAACATTAATAACCATTGTTTAATGTTGAAATTTATATTAAAAATAATTATGTTTTATTTTAATTGTATTCAAAACAAAATTGTGAGTGGAAACAGACATGATCATCACACCAATATATGCCAATGTAGTACTTGGCAAATGGGAAGATGACTTAATTTTATATAAAAAATAATGTATATACTGGAAAATGATTTTTATATAGGAATTTCTAGATGATGTGTTTATTGTGTGGCATGGAAAAAAGCATGGACTAAAGCTATTTATGGGTTGAGTTAACTCCACAGTGCAATATTTGAAGCATTTTTAATGAATGCAAAAAAAGACTATGTAGGAGTTTAGACAATTGCATTCTAATTTTAATGGTACTAAAGTCAAAACAGCATATAAAGCCTATAAGAAATGTTGTATTTATATAGAAGCAGTACATGTCATGCACATGTATTTAGTGGATATAATGAAAGCTTGCTATGCATTTGTGTCTAGGCTGAGAAGAGAAATGTCATGTTAGAACAAGGATGCGGACCTTCTTCAAACTATCATTAGCCAAAGAGGACATGAGATGCATTTGTAACAACAAATGAAAGAGGCCATGGAAATGATCACAGATGCAACAGAAAAATATAATGTCTGAATTTTGATGGGAGGACAGCTGATCAAAGTAATGAATGTTTTGAGTATGGTATATTATGATACAGCATAACATCTAACAAAAATCTTATTAGTAAACCATTATAAAAGGGAATGGAGCATATTAAATTTAATGACTTAAGTAAGTAATATGGTCAGTAAGCTGCCTCACTTCCGATACTATAGATAGAAGCATTTGAAAGAGATTGCATGCTACAAGAATTATTTTATTGAAATGGGAAGCATTATGTCTAAGAAAGATACTCATCCATACATGCCATGGAATAGACTTCTTATACATAACAAGCAGAGCGCCTCATTGGCCCTCTTCAAGAGAAATCTTGAATGGATGGGAAATAGAAAATTCATCCCGGGGATCACTCCAGTGACTCTACTCGACAGAGGCACTGGGAACTAAGGTTGGGTGGCACGATGCCAGGGTAATCCTATGGGCTAGGCTTGTAAAGGCTCCATAGCCATTAGCCTAGTACACACCCATGAACCTATGAACATGAACCGTCCTTATAAAAAGTATATTAATAGTACTTCTTATTTTCAGCATCTGATTAGTAAATGTATGCATTTTTAGCAAATATGTAAATGATAATAATTTGAATGTGATTTAATTGACCACTTGCAAAAACATGTGAAAAGTATTAAACACAGAACTGCAGTAGAAAATTAAAAGCATACATAGGTAGCTGTTAGCTGAGATTTGTAAAAGAATAGTAATTAATGCCCTGTTTCAAAATCAAAGTGAAAGGGATATATGCCATTCATATTTGATGGACTGTCTGACACAGATGGACACTTGAATCCCACAACTACCACCAAGTGTACCACCTGGTTATGTAAGGGACAAGAGCTATGGTCCTCAGATCCATTCCACTGCCCTAATAGATCTAACGGCTAACAGGAGGATGGGGTCTCAAGTAACCACATTGGAATCAAACAGGTTAAAGTGGAGAGAGAAGAGTGTACACAAATCTGATTTAATAACCAATTCACCAAATGCTGCCTGACCACCCAAACCATAAAGGGAATATGCATTGCTGTCATTGGCATGGGTTTCTGACATTAACACCCAGACTAGGAATATACACTGACCATATACATAGTTGAGTCCCTGGCCTAACACTCAGGTCACTTTTTTACCACTCTCTGTAAACTTCAATGCCTTCAGTGCCTCTTACCCACAATAACTGCACACACACACACACACACACACACACACACACACACACACACACACACACACACACACACACACACACACACACACACACACACACACTACTGCAGCACCCAGCATGGCAAATTTTTATATTTTTTTCATTATCAATAAAAAATCTTTGCCATTCTGACAGTATAGTGGCAAACTAGATGAAACACAACCTCAGATGACGTGTCTGTTAAATATAAAAAGAAATTGCCATGCAGCTTAAGAAGCTGATGTCAGTTTTTCTGTATGACAAGTGTGACAAAACATGCAACATGATATACAATAAAGTTAGTAAATCAATGGAATATGTTCTACATTTTTCCTTAGATCACTCCCTTTCTCCCTGCCTCCATAGTTCTTTCCTTGTTGTCAGCCACAAAATCACCACCTTTTGATTGCATCTTTGACAGCACAGTTTATCATCTTCCCTGATGCAGCCTTCCTAACTCCTACCATGTGCTCTGTAGTTCTCCCACCTCTGGACCACCCCAGTCAGTAATTTCTAATGCCATTTCCTGTTGTGCTCATTCTTGATATCAAAAATGCCTCAAAAGTGTGGAGAATTGTATTCATACCATAGCCTTTTACACAGGTTGCCATTTATAACTTGTACTTCCATGTAAGACAAGATAATTTCTGTATGCACTACATCTGTTCAACTTTACACAGGGACTAAGCTGGTTATTCTCTGTCTGAACCCACTCAATGTACTCCATGAGACAAAATTATCCTGGTCAGAGTATTATGAAAATACTGTTAGTCAGTAAAAGAATAAAGAAAAAGAAATAAAAAAGTCAAGTTAGCAGAGCTACTCTGTTAAGTGCTATTTAAAATAATGAGAGGCAAACATTTGTACATAATATCAAATAGTATTATAGTGCTGTCTAGGGTACTAGACCTCAAAATAATAGAGATGAGAGAGATTAGCTGCACTCAAGCCATTATAATCAAATGTATCACTAAATAATTTAAAAATGAAAGTAAAATGCCATGGGCATTCTGAAGCAATGTAGCTGAAACACTGGTATGTCATTAAGGGGTCATTTCCATATATCCCATGGGCCTCTATTACAGGATGTTTAGGGATTACACAGGTAAGACTTTAGATTTACTGGGTCTTTTTTAAGTATTTTACTAAGTGATTTGTGTAATCTTTTTACCCTTTAGTTCAAAATACTAAAAAAGAAACAAATGCACCAATGTAGCATAAGAATAACGGCTTATCGTGCACATGTATGCTAATTGACAATCATATATGAGCAGTTAACAAGCTACTTATAGGTTCATAGGTAGGTACTAGGCTACTGGCCCAAGGGCCTGTGTAAGATTAGCCAACAAGGTTCCCTGGCTTACGCCACACAAGAAAGTTATTTTCCTGTGCCACTGTCGAGCTGAGACACAGAAGTGATCCCCGGGGTGTATTTCCTATTTCCCATCCACTCATCAAGATTTTTCTTGAAGAGTGCTAATGAAGAACTTTGCTTGACGTAGGTGGGTAGCCTGTTCCACAGTATGGGAAATCTCTGGACAGGAATCTATCCCTCCAGCATGTCCTGTTTATTGTGGTGACAAGGTGTTGGTCCCTAAAGCGTGTAGCTCGGAGGGATTGGGATTTCTTTAGGTGTAGCATGTCCAACACCTCTGGGTTTGACATAGCTTTATATGTTAGGCAGAGATCACCTCGGAGTAGACAATATGCAACAGAATAAAGCTGGAGTTGTTTGAAATGGTCAGTGTAGGGCATTTGTTTGAGGCCAGTAATCCTCTTTGTGAGGTACTTATGCTGCCTTTCCAGCTGCTGCAGATGTCGTGTGAGGTACATGCCAAAAGGGGCATTGTACTCTATAATGGGTCTAATGAGTGTCGAGTAGAACAATGACCTCTTTTTTCCTGGATGAGAACCCTTTTATGATGAGGTGTGCCATGTAGAAGGACTTCCTAACTACTGTGGCGATGTGACTATCAAAGGAGAGACTATGGTCCACCTGGGTCCCAAGGTCTCTTATCACACATTCAGTGTTAAGTAGATTGCTACCTATGTGGTAGTTCATGGGTACAGAGTTTTTACCAAAGGGGGTGACACTGCATTTTTGGCATTGAGCTTGAGGCCATGGCTCTGGCACCAGGCATCTGTCTCACCGAGGCCCTTCTGTAGGATGTCCACATCATTTGGGGACTTGACTATAGCTCCTAGTTTGCAGTCATCTGCGAACTTCATTAGCCAGAGGCCTTCTGTGTTAGCCTGTACTTCAGAGAAGTAGATACCAAACAGGAGAGGTCCCAGGACTGAACCCTGTTGTACTCCACTTGTCACTGGTTTGAGGTCAGATTTGGAGTCTGCAACTTTTACAGTGTGGGTTCTGTCAATTAGCCAGTTGGCAACCCATCTTGTGATGTAGGGATTTATACCTAGTTTAGTGAGTTTAGCTATAATTCCAGAGTGGGGTATGGTGTGGAAAGCCTTGGCGAGGTCAAGATACGCTGTGTGAACCACCTCACCCTCATCTACGGCTTTGGTGACTGCCTCAAAGAAGTCGATCAGGTTCATGAGGTATGATCTGCCTTTCACAAACCCGAACTGAGTGGGATCCAGAGTTTGGAGGTTACCAATGTCTTTGTTTATAAGTTCCATGATGATACGTTCTGTGGCCTTGCAGACCAGGCTCGTCAGGCTAATAGGTCGATAGTTCCCGGGATCAGTGGTGGCTCCCCCTTTGTGGAGTGGGATAACTGTTGCTGTGTGCCATTCAGTGGGCACAAAGCCTGATGCGAGGTTATTATTGAACATGATGCTTAAGTGGGGAGCCAGTTCGTTCTGAAGTTCGTGTAAAATGCAGCCTGGGATGTTGTCTGGTCCCATAGATGCTGTGTTTTTGGCTTTAGAGAGTGCAGCTTTTACCTGCATAGTTGTGATTACAGGGACTCTGCATTCTTCCTGTATAGATATGGGCCCTTTAGGGGGTGTTGGGGGGGTAAAGTTAGCACTGAACCTATCTGCCAGGATGTTGGCAATATCAGTTGGTTCTGTAATTTTCATGCCGTTGTGCTGTAACTCAGAGCATATCTGGGTGTTGCCATCGAGATTCTTGACATAGCTATAGAATGCTTTGTGGTTGCCCTTAGAATTAGTGGCAATTTTGTTTTTGTAGCTAGCTTTGGAGGATCTTATAAGGGATCTCAGCTTCTTAATGAGGCTGACCAGGGAGCTCCTCCACTCATGGGATTTTACTCTCTTTTGCAACAGTTTCTTCCTTCTGTTGTATAGTTTGTTTATGGCAGGGAACCACCAGATTGGCTTCCTTTTTTTGGAGGATAGCACCTTGGTTCTGTTTGGGATAGCATGATCCATGCATTCATGTAAGTGCTTATAGAGTGCATTTGTGTATGATTCAGCAGTTGTAACTGTATTGTCCATCTGCATGGGTATCATGAAGTTCACCAATTCTGTCTTAAGAAGCATGAAGTTGGCTTTGGAGAAATTATTTACCGTGGTTTCCTTAATGGGGGAGGGGGTGGGGGCGGGATGTGGATATCAAGAGTGATTAACTTATGGTCAGATCAGACCAACGAGGAGTTGACCTCAGGTGTGGAACACAATTCACTCATGTTGGTAATGACTAGGTCTAGGATATTGTTGCCCCTGGTGGGGGTGTGGATAAGTTGATCCAGGGCATTCAAGTTTATGAATTCCAGAAAGTGTTGAGCTAAGGAGTTGGTACATGAGTAGTTTTCCCAATTAATGGTGGGGTAGTTGAAGTCACCCATTATTAGGGTGGTTGGTTGAACCCTAATATTTTCCCGTACATCAAGAAAAGAGGAGTGGGAATCCTGGGGCATGGTGGGGAATCTGTAGCAAGCTACAATTTGGATTGCAGTTTTGCCCAGAGTTAGTTGCACTTGGATAACCTCGGATGCATTATGCTAAGCAACTAGCCTGGAGGTGTGGATATCCTTAATGAATATGGACACACCTCTGCCTTTGGTGTTTCGGTCCAGGTTACATGGCCAAAAAGTGTGGTATGAGTTATAGCCTGGTAGTGCAGGGGTGCTCTCTGGAGCCTTGAACCAGGTCTCAGTCACTGCACAGATATCAATGGTCTCCATTTTAAGAAGTGCCTCGAGTGAATGCATTTTGAGATTTAGACTTCTAGCATTGAGTAGCATTACCCTCAATTTTTGCTTGCCTGTTCCTGTTACGGTGGTGAATTTGTCATTTGAACCTTGCCTAAAAAAGGCACTATAATGGCGGCAAGAGCCTTAGAATCCCTGGAGCGACAGGTGCAGGCAATCTGTGGCAAAGCATCGTGGTCTGTCGACCATGTCATCCCAAGCAGACAGATACTGGATCCCCTTAGAATGACACCAGAAGCTTAGGCAATTGCTGAAGTCAACCATTTTGTCCTTGTACTGCGGTATCATTCTGGGCAATGGCAGAATGCTACTCAGGGCTAGGGTCATACCTGCCTGGGCTACAAGATCGGAGACCTCTTTCATGTCTCTTTTTATGTAGCCCAGGGAGGCAAGTCTCAAGTCATTCACACCAACATGGACAATGACAGAGTCATATTTGTACTTGTGGAATGACCTGAGTGCGTGGGTTATGTGGTGAATCCTGGTACCTGACAGGCAGCTGACAGTAACCTTTTCCTTGTTTAGCCTGGTGAGTGGGACATCAGTGTGCCTGACTATAGAGTCACCTATGACTAGTGTGTTGGGTACGTTGTTTTGCCTTATTGGCTGTGGTTGAGTGGCACACTGAGTCTGTGGGCTATGTGTCATTTGGGTTTTGTTGGGAGATGGAGGTTGCTTGTGTTTCTGCTTTGGAGGTCTCTGTTGCTTAGACAGATTATTATTGAGAGCCTCCACAAATGTTTTTGTGTTACTATGTGTGGATTTTGGTTGTGTAGATTTAGTGAGACTATGTGATGAGTGTGGTGTGGTGCAAATGTTTACCTTCTCCTCTTGACTTCAAGTTCAGTCTTGGTTGAAGAGAGCTTTACCTCCAGTTTGGTTAGATAATTACATCTCTCACAGGTTGTAGTGTTAGGTGGTAGGAGGAGATGGTTGTCTTTGTACATGAGGCAATTTCTACATTGCCTCAAGATGACAAGATTCATCAGATAGACAGGAGAGAACACTGGGAGCTGACCCTTGGACATGCCTGAATAAAAAAACTATTTTCCTCTAGATAAGTGAGGAAAGTGAGTATAAGATCTGTTTTTCTCTAAGCAAGTGAGAAAAGTAATACAAAAACTGTTTTCCTCTAGGTAATGAGTAAGGTTGAGTGCTATAGTAATTAGTAGCTTATTTAGTGATTACAAGTTCTGAACAAGTGCTGAGCACAAATAAGCAAATTTAAGTGCTAAAACTAAGAATCTGTATCTGCACATAAAGAATTACAGGACAGAAACAAGTGGAAATGCAGGCTTTCAAATCAGAAAGTTGAGAGGGATGGAAAAGGTTGCCCAAATGGCCATTAACTACAATTTCTGGGCCAGAACCACTCCTTATGTGGTAGACAGGTTACCTAGTGCTTACCACTCCCACTAATAAGCTAGAAGGCTTCCCTCCAACACAGAAATTCTTGGGGGGCTCAGAAGCTTACATACAGTCCTGGATACAGCAAATCTGTATCTAAAACAGCAGTAAAAACAATTCTCATACAGTGCAAGCTAGCACACTTGAGTATGTAGCATTAGACCAAACACAGTTTAAAAAAATGCAATTAAATTAAAAACGACTAAAAGCAAGTGCAGAAAGAGTTTATTAGGTAGAATGTGGCAAAGAGATGGGACTGGGGTAGTGTCCCAGATCAAATTTACAGTGGGGCGGGCAACTGCAAAAGCTACCCAAAAATAGGGAAGGTGGGTATTACAAAACAGTTTCAGCAGAGATCAAAGCAACAATTAACAGTGCAAACTCTAAAACCAAAAAAATATACCCAGCTATTTATATTTGCAGATAGATTGAGAAGCAGTCTCTCAGAACACAGGTACCAGCAATGAAATGCAGGCTGTTATTAAAGGGTTTGATTCCCTCAGCCTTTGTGCACCTACTCTGTGACCATCAGCAAGTCAGTTAACCAGACAGTGTTTTAGAGCAATTAAGAATTTGGGATAAGCTCTTTAGTAATCTCTTGGAATGCAAGCCTAAAAACTACCTGTGAATGTATACAGCCAATATACTGTGTCAGCATATATGGCCAAACTCATACAACATCTGCTAATAACCACTCTACTCTCCCACCAGTAAATGCCACATGAAGTAAAGCCCACCTCCACCTGGACACCACTGTCATGGAATCCAGCACAATAAATTAAAATTACGCACCCAAGCTTACCAGCCAAGAAAAAAAAATCAATATGACTTTCCAACTCACAAAGAAATATGGCCAGCAGCAGCAGACAGGTAGCCATCAGCAGATCTCATGAGACCTTCTATAGGAGGTAAACATAAACAAGTTAAATGACTATGACACTATCTCCCCGAAGAAAACATATAAAAATACAAAAATATGCCTATATCTCCAAAATAGCATAAATACATCTGTGATCATATCTATAGCACAGCATCACCTATCAGCAGTTATTAATAATATATAATGTAGTGATATCAAAAATTAGCAATGATATATAACAATATAACAATATCAACAATTATCAATAATATATAGCAATATGACAGTAGTTAAGAACCCAAAAGCATTATACATGTGATGTGTGTCCCTCAGAAAACATTATTAAAGAAAACTTCACCCCTCTCTATGTTCAAACACAAGCATATACCAGATTCAAGTGCCAAACAGTGTATGATAAAACTAGATAAAACTAATACACAATAAACCAATACGCAATGCATGGTAGAGGTAATTTCATACCTCTCAACTGTCAAGATTTTTGCAGAATGTCCAGATTTTTGCCTCATATTTTTGGTCTGTTCTTCATAAAATTTGTGATTTTTTGGCAAATCAATGTGAAGATATGGTGATTGAAGTCATTAAATAATAACATACATTTGAGTTTCAGACTTGAAACCTTTCAGAAAAAAATGCATATTAAAACAAACCCTGTTATTCTAGCAACTTTCTAAGTTTATAAAGGCAGTATTTAAAACCTATCCCTATTTTGGGACCTTTGTCCCCACATTTTGTTAGGCTTTGTCCAGATTTCTAGCCCTTAGAGGTTGAGAGGTATGGCGGTAATAAGTAAAAAAGGATATAGCAATTTCTGATGCAGTTTGTTATACTTCTCACTTAGACATGATAGACTTGCCACAGATTTTTAACTCCTAAATGACGTGTCAGTTTGGGAGGGATCAAACATAAAAAAATAGCAAAGTTCACCGACAGAATTCACAAGAAATAGCCTGAAAAAGCTCCTTTACAGAATATGTTTAGCTGCAAACAACAGTAGGCATGACCTCAACCCTCCCTCAACTAAACGTTCCCAGTTTATAAGCAGTAAAAAAAGTCAAAAATATTTCAAAGGTAAGACACCTCAAAACAGAGCTTGCCTGGTACTCAAAGAATTTTACCCCATTTCCATTTCGGTCCCTTATAGCACAGCCAGTTAAACATACCCTGAGACATATTCTGAGGCACACAATTAAAATGAGCATAAGATGGGTTTAAAAACATGAGAGTTAAGCTGTCAAGATTTAGTTCTCTATTCTCTTTTATTGTAGATAGATGCAGTCTCATACTCTGCCACGCATACCCCAGTAAACAAACGCAATTAAATAGTAATTTTGATGTATTAAGCTCGAAGCGTTAGAATCTCATCTCATCCATGGCAAAGAATTTAGGCGACTACTTTAACAGAAAGTTCTTTAAACATGGTTATGGAGAAGACCTACTGGATAACTGCTTGGTCTTGACTTGGAAATCTGTTATTTTCTGGAAGTAATTTCATAAGCCATAGCCAGTAAAGGAAATCACTGCCAGGTTGAACAGCTAAGCAGTGGCTGGTGGGGGGGGGGGTGGTGGGGGGTGGATGGCAGCTACTGCTTGGAAATGTCTGATATATCCGGTAAGTCTGTGAAAGATGTCCATACTTACTTTTTACAGTATTTTTCACTTCTTATCTATTCTTTATCACCAAAGCATTTTATATGTGATGTAGATCAGAAGCAACATTTACATTAATTACCATGACTATACACTAAGCTATATCTTTACTTAGAGAAATAAAAACATTAGTACAGTAGTCTTCCTATCTGTCTGTCATTTAGTTATAACTAAAAAAAATTGCAGTCTTACTGACATTAGAAATACTATACAGATGGTGAAGGACTGCTTCTCGATACAGTGAACCATTTGTTTTACACAAAGGAAAAATTTGATAATTGTTCGTAAAATTGCGAAGTACAATTTGAATAACTGCGTATCCATTTTCATAAAGCAATTTGTACATCATTTTTCCTTTTCTGCCCCCCAAATGCTAAATTCTAACAAAATACTCTGATTTTTCCTCTTCAGTCCTCTTGATATTAGACATTATAAGAGCTAAACTGTCAGCTGCTCTGATTAAGATACCTCATTGATCCTATTGTAGCAGCTTGGACAGAGATAGAACGCACCTTTTTCTAACAGTGACTGTCAGGCCTGCCAATGGAAAGGACAAGAAAACTGTATTTATGAATTAATTGATCACAAATTATCAACATCAGACATATCATTGAGTACAATGCTCCCTTTGAAATGTATCTAAGTTGGCATATCCAACAGTTGGAATGTCCATAAAGGTTCCTCACTAAAAGAATACAGGGCGTAAGTAAAATGTCCTCTGCAGACTGCCTCAAGGCCCTATCCCTGTATTCTATCTCCTTACAGGCTTTTGAGGGGAGATCTATGCCTGGCATATGGAGCATTGTCAGACCCCACTCTGATGGACCTCCTGCATATCCACAAAACAAACAGTACCAGAATTACCCATTCTAAAGACTTAAACCTTGTCTGTGATATAAATAGGACCTGCTGGAGAGATAGGTATGTATATCGTGTCTACGGAACAGGCTCCACATCCATGTGAAGCAGAGTTCCTCCCTAACCCAATTCAAGTGAAACTTGGACAATTAGATGGGAAACTAGAAATTCATCCCTGGTTTGGCACCTATGTCTTTAATGGACACAGGTAACCTGTAAATGGTTTATCTCCCAGGCCCATGCTTACACTTATCAAGGGTAATAGAACTTGTCAGAGATTTGGGATGCATGGTTAGGCTTAAAAAGGCCCCTGTGGCCATTAGCCTAGTAAACACTTATGAGCCTATGAACCTATGATCAGCAAACTACCCAGTCAGCCTAAGAATAAAGCATGCATAATTCTGACTGAGCAGCTAAGTAATACAACTAAATAACATTCCAAGGCACACATTTGCTGCAAAAGAGAAACATAAGTGTACTTTATTACTGACATAAAACTGGAACCTCTGGCATTTAGTCTTTCAGGTTAAATTCCAGATGTAAATGGAAACATTAAATAGTTTTCTTTTTGTAGAAGCAATAAATGTGAGAAAACCTATTAAGCATAAACCATTAAGCAATTAAGCAAATAGAGACATAATTAACTAAGATTTATATTAAGATATCAATCGATCATAAGGCAAAAAACATGTACAAATAAGAGCTGGATATATAAAATATACAACAAATACTTCATTACTAATTCACTATTCAGTCCTTTGGGAAGCAGAGTTTTACTTTTAAGAAATTAGCAAGCCCTAATTCTCCTAATTATATGAGTTAAATTGTTCGAGAGAGTCTCCTAGAGTGCTAGATACATCTCAAAAGCTTTAAAATGTAGCCATTTGTATTACATTTTCCTTGAAATGCAAGTCATCTGAGTTATCTCTGTATTATTGTTAATATTTTGCAGATATTCAGGTACCCATCACATAAATGATCTCATAGTTTGTCCAATGTAATATCACTTGCAAGGACAAGTGAAGGATATCTAGACAGTTATGTGTGTCAGTTACAACTACCCTTAGCAATATTGTTTACTTTTTCCTACACTTAGCCCTTACTGCTTGCTCAGAATTTGGACTACTACCAGGATAATGGTATAACCATCATCCAGGCAGCCCACACACAATTTCTTTTTGCATTATGTCTTATATGCCTGCATATTTCATTTCCTTTTCAGGAGGTGAGAATGCAGTGGATTGCTATAAGGGCTGTCTTCACCCTTGCGGGTAATCTAAGCTTCAGCAGCCAACCTCCCTTGTATACAGATGTAGGGGCTTTTTTAGGTTCCATCAGAATCAGATTTAGTTATAAGTTCCCAGATAACTGCTGCCAAGCATCCACCCATATGAGCATGCCACTCCCATAACATGAGAACCATAACCTATTGCCCCACGGCATACTCCCTAGCTCAAGCATTACTGTCATACCAAATCTTTTTCTGCTGTTGGGGTTCTGTCAGGTTCCCCTGGGCCAAGCCCATGAGTTATCTGAGCCTTGTCCTCAGATTTAGGACATATGCCAAAACAGACTCCTTGTGAGATTCACACTTACCCTCCCATTCATCACAAATCATATCTCGACTTCCCCTCACCCTATGCTCATACAGCAACTCAAAGGGTAAAAAAACCTGTGGCTTCCCAGGGCACCTCTCTATAAGCAAACAACAGATGGAGCAGATATTTGTACCACTCCCACTTAAACTGGTCTGCAAATGCCCATAGTATGGTCTTTAGTGTACATGTTAACCTCCGCACAAGACCATTAGTCTGGGGATGATAAAGGGTGTTTTTTAGGTGCTTCACCCCACAGTGCTTCCACAGACAAGCCAGCAGGTCTGACATGAAATTGGCACCTCTGTCAGTCAATATTTCTTTTGGGAAACCTACCCTGCTGAAAATCTGTAACGAAGCATTTGCCACCTTTTCTGCCTCAATGGAGGATAGAGCCACCACCTCAGGGTATCTGGTAGCATAATCAACTACCACTAGGATATACTTCTTCCCTATGGAACTTGGGGTACTCAGCAGCAACACAAGATCCATAGCTACTCTCTTAAATGGCTACTCAATCACAGGCAAAGGCACCAAAAGAGCTTTGACTTTGTATCCTGCCTTGCCTACATTTTGGCATTGCTCACAGGTCCTGCAGTACCCTATTACATCTCTGAAAATCCCAGGCCAATAAAAATTCAGCATAATATGTCTCTTTGTAAGCTTTATGTCCATATGACCTGCAAAGGGAATATCATGGGCTATGGCTAGATGTGCCAGATGGTAGGCTCTGTGCACTAACAACTGCTGTATTACCTCATCCTCTAGCCCTCCCTTCAGGGTCCACTCTCTGTACAGTAACCCTTTGTCCCAGTATACAGATTCCCCTTTTCCCTGAGAATCAAATGCCTCCCCTGGCTACCTCCCTCAAGCTCTGTAATGTAAGGTTTGAAAGCTGTACCTGTCTCAACTCTCGCTTTGTAACTCATTCCAGCTCCCCTTCCACAGGAAGTCTGGTATCCTCTGACAGTGGTGTCTTCCTGTCAGTCTGGGCACTACTACTCAACTCTGACCTTACAGTCACTCTGTCAAAGGAAACATCAGTACACAAAAGCAGTTGTGGCACACCTTCAGTCTCATTGCTACAGGGTAGACCCCTCCCTGAAATAGTCACCTCACCAGTCCTGGCTTCAAGTGTGTGATCTGTCTGGGTCCCCCCAGGCTACCAGATCCACATGCCCATCTCCAAGTGTGACTACATGTTACTGCATGCACTCAAGGTACCACATTACCAAAATCATTCCCTAACAGGACATCTGCAGGGATATCCTCAAACAGACCTACTTGCTTGCTTCCTTTTCCACCCTCACAGTCAAGGTGAACTCTAGCCAAAGGTATATGGAATAGGGTCCCTCTTAAAGATCTGCCTGGAGTAGAATACCCAAACAAGTAGTGATACTCTTTAACCATTGCAGTATTCACAATGGCTAAGTCAGAGGCTATATCTCTGTTAGCATTGGCCTGTTTCCCATCTACTAAGATATAACCTCTTGTGTCAGTTTGTTACTCTTGTTGTCTCCAGACAACTTACTGCTGGCATTCTATCATTCCCACTTATTGGCTCTCCCACCTTTTCTTCCCCACCTTGCCTCCATGAATATCTATATGCTACATGGCCGAACTGGTTGCATCTAAACATTTAACCCTTGGTCCTAGCCATGTACCTGAACTAGTGGCTTCTCCTGTTACTGGTGGACTCTGTTGGGGTGGTTTAGGTTGCCCACCCATGGGTTCCCTTAGACCCATGAGCAGTAGTGGGTATCCCTTTCCTGTCCAGTGATGTCTTGCTTGCTAGGTGTAGGTCTCCCTTTTCCCTAACTTACATTACATTCCCTTTCTACTAACCAGATTCTTATGTCCTCAGGCAAAGTGCTAAGGGATTGCTTCCTCACCAAAAGGTCTGCAGCCATTTAAAAGTAGTGACTTTACACCCACTCACCATCTATGAAAATAATTGCTTAACACAGCAATATATTCACACAAAACTTTCATCTGCCTTGTGTTTATGCTCACAAAACTTTTTTCTATAAGCTTCAGGTGTTAACTTAAAACACTCTAATGAACAATTTTTAACAGTATTATAATTTAAGCAGTCGGTATCACACAATTTAGAAATAGCAGTTACAGCTTTACCATGCAGTAAGGGGGTCAGGAACTGTACCCAGAGCCCTTGGTCAACATTATACTGTTTACATACCCTTTCAAACATATGAATAAAATTATCAAAATTATTATGCTCTGTAAATGTGGAAGACATTTACTGACCTTTATTGCTTCTGGGGTTCTGTTACTCCCTTCTTCATTACTTCCATGACCCTGGTGAAGAGTCAGCATCTCCTTTCCATCTTGCCTCTGCCTCTCATTTTCTTCAGCCACTAAAAATCTCAGTCTCTCATTTTCTTCTACCTGCAGATGTCTCCACCTCTCTGCTGATTCTATTTCCAAATGGTTGGCCTCCAGTTCAAGTCTTTTTAACTCCAGATGGATTTTTAAGTCCTCTGAGGCAACGTTGAACTGTCAATTTTCTGAGAGTTATACATCCTCAAGGTCATTCTTGTTGTCCTTTTGATAGATGGTCCATGATGCAGCTGTGACTAAGGCTGCAATCATTTTTTCTTTAGTCAGGTTGGCATGCACCAATCCTTTGTCTTGGCACATCTCAGCCAACTGCCTACTTGCCAGCTTGCCATACTACTCTGCTGACATCCTTGCCTGCTTTCCCTGACTAACTAAGCTAATAAAAAAATAAATAAAACTGTTGTTATATAAAACTCCTTCCAACCCCCACTGGTGTTCCCCAAGGTTCCATTCTTGGCCCTATGCTATTCAACATCTTTATCAATGATTTTCACTCTGCCATCCCTAATACTAAAATTGTACAATACGCCGACGACTCCACTTTAATCTGTTGTGCCACCAACCTCCCAGAACTTCTATCATACACACAAACAGCTTTCTCCACCACTGAGAAGTGGATGCTCCAAAACCACCTTTCTCTAAATGCTAACAAATCCAAAATACTTCTCTCTCCCCCCTCAAAATCCTCCCCTCTTGACAAAAAATCATTCCAAATTAGAAGCCATAGTAATTCAACTATAGAAATTGTTCGCTATGCCAAACTACTTGGGGTCACTATTGATGAAAACCTAAAATTTGACACCCATGTTCAACTCAATATCAAGAAAACACATCAAAAACTTGGCCTGCTATATAGAAACATTCACTATCTCTCTCCTTCTTCTAGACAAACACTAGCCACTACCTATCTTCTTCCCTCACTACTGTATGGCCTCTATTAACTAATTTATCTGCCTCCCTTTCCTCAAAATGGAAATTTGTTATAATAAAATTTCTAAATTCGCCATCAAAGCCAAACACACCTCCCACCATTGCTCTGCCCTCTACTCACTAAACTGGCTAGAACTCCCCAACCTTCTAGACTACCTACAACTTAACACTGCCCATAGGCTATTATTTAACCCCTCCAAATGTCCTGCACTATCCAACATCCTACAACTTTACACCCCTAACAGGCCACTTAGATCTGCTCACCTAAACCTACTCAGTGTCCACACACCAAAGCGACCAGCTGGCCAACTCCTCCTATACTTTTCCTTAGCCAAAAAATGGAATTCTCTACCTCCATCTTTACGAATGACTGAAAACCCTAACAACTTCAAAACCCTACTCCATTCCCACTTATTCTCTAATAGGAAGTGCAACTGCACTTTCCCCACCTAGCCTTCTACTCTTAACACTAATTGTATCTCCATACTACTCCTTCTTCCTACACTTTGTTCCATGATTCTACTTATTTCTTACTGCTGCCTTTTGTATATATTGTAAATGCTGTAAATAGTCTGCACTCCCTTTTTCCCCCTCCCTACAATTTACACTTGGTCTTCCACTCTGCCCCAACAAAACTCAAATTCTATATAACCTTATTAACCAATCATGTTAATTTATGACCCATATGCTAAGTTACCATTGTACCCCATACTGTCTCTGGTCTTCCACTCTGCCCTAACAAGACTCAAATTCTAAATATCCTTATTAACCAACCATGTTAATATATGACTCATATGCTATGTAACCATTGTACCTCATAACTGTCTCTGTATGACAATTTTACCCATATTCATAAAACCTATTGTTTTCTGTTCTATCTTAATGTACCCATATGTTTAGATCTTAAATTTAATTTTACCTGTTTTTTATCTTTACTAAGTAATGTGGAGCTTTTCTCCCCGGGCCTCCACTGAAAACGGGCTCCTGAGCCCAGTGGACCTCCCCAGTTATCAAACTGAAATAAATAAATAAATAATAAATAACTCTGTATGCCTACTGTGTGGCTGCTTGAGAGTGCAAACACCTACTTTAGTGACCACTATTTAGAGGCTACAAAAGTTCAATATCCACACCACTGAATCCCAATATGTGGATATCTCACCACTGTCAACCAATAAATGTGATGCCCCACCATTGGCAACAGTAATCAAGGATCCTCAGTCCTCACCACTGGCACTAGTGGGGGATGTACACTGGAAGGATGACAGGTGCAATGTACACTGGGAGGATGACAGGTGCACACACAGTATTTCCAGATGCAGCTCTCTGCATCAAGTGCAATTTCCTTAAAAGTACACAGAGACCACAGTCACTCTGGGCTAGTTTCTGCCTCTTTCTCCAGATCCTCAGAAAGACTCACCACTGACAGAGCTATAGAGATGAGTCCTTAACCAGAGATCCAAGCCAACTCCTCCAACATTCTGTCTGTCCAACCAGTGCTTAATATCCCTGCCGAAGTAACTGACACACACACTCTTGCAGATTTATTTTACACACACACACACACACACACACACACACACACACACACACTCACAAACACACACACACTTGGGAAAGGCTGGCACAGGTTTACTATCTGTGCCACCTTCTGTCCAGACTATAAGGTAAGGATCACTGCCACCAGAACCTCTTATCAGCTACTTTAAGGCCCTTAATAAAATGTGTCCAATCTTACTGTGTAATGTTACTATTGATACAAATGGTAGTTTGAACAAGAGCAAGGCTATTAGGAGAGGCCCACACAGTGTCACCAAATAAATATGTAAGTACTCTCAGAACTTAAATATCTCTACACAAATCAGCCACAATGAAAGGTTTAAATGCATTTAATAATAAATAATAAAAGAACAAGACGATACTAAATCTATGTTTACAGTGACGTCAGAGTTCAAAATCATAGGAAATATTCAAAACAACATTGCAGGACAATCTCAAATAAATAAAGAAAAATATCTAAGCTAAGCTTTGCTATATTCTAGACTATATCTGAAAAAATTTCTATACCCTAGTTAACTTACTTACAGAGCAAGGCAAATGTGGTGAGTGGATCTTAATGTTGTCAGGTCAAAGAATGAATACAGAATGCTGTCTCTCCAAGAGTCCTCTCAAATTATATCTCAAATATTACTGCTGGGTTAGCTTGCAGAATGACATAATTTCTTGTCATCTGACTTCTAGTCCTTAGGCCCAAAACAATAATTGATGGAAGCTGGTAGCATTTAGCATCAACCTGTAAAAATACATAGACAAGGGCTTTTCCAGAGATCTTTGGCAGATGGTGGAAGTCATAAAACAAAACACTTCCAAGACAATACAGAAAGCAACTAGTTTAAACATTCTGTCTCTTTGCTGCCATAAAGTAATTTTAATTTCAGCTGTTTTTCTAAAATTTACTAGACTGTGTTTAACCTCCTGTATCCCAGTTTCCACTGTTAAAATATACACATTTAAACAGTTACAATAGTGCATGCACATTTCTGTTCTTTTCCAATAGGATACACTTAGGATACAGTTCAAGCTCTTTGGAAAATCCTTTTCAACACACACTTCTGTACCAGCAGTTTGATATACACATGACATACAGTTCTAATACATGTGTAATACAACCATCTTATATACATCATGTTGATATTCAGAAATGACATCTAATTATTTACAAAATTCCAGCTAGCTGTGCTGGCAGTACCTCCTTTGTCACACTTCTTCCCCGCTCAAAGACTCAAGCTAGTTTTTCAAGTGACCTTTGAGAAAAGCTGCTTTAGAGGGATGAGCCTATATGGAAATACATTACCCCATACCCTATCTTGAGATCCCAAATGCCTTTGCATTGCTGACCCCAGTATAGTAATGCACTCTCATATCATATGCCTGCATGCCTAGGCTCCTTCATAGTAATTTGGGATATTGCTGGATGGCTCCCTGTAGCTATAGATCCTGCTCAGATCCTGTCATGGTAAGGTTTCATCATGTTAACATGGTACAGTTTGTACCCCTGTATCCTGCCTAGCAGTTCTACCATGTAGGTAACATCGCTGATCTTCTTTACTACCTTGAAAGCTCCCTCCCAAGCTGCCTGCAGCTTGTTGCGTCTGACAGGAAGGAGAACCATAACCTATTCCCCACAGCATACTCTCTAGCTCGGGCATTCCTGTCATACCAGACATTTTCCTGCCATTGGGCTTCTGCCAGGTTTGCCTGGGTCAAGCCCATGAGTTATCTGAGCCTTGTCCTCAGATTTAGGACATATGCTACAACAGACTCCTTGTGAGATTTGCACTCACCCTCCCATTCATCACAAATCAAATCTAGAGGTCCCTTCAACCTATGCCCATACAGGAACTCAAAGGGTGAAAAACCTGTGGATTGCTGAGGCACCTCTGTATAAGCAAGCAACAGATGGGGCAAATATTTGTCCCACTCCCTCTTAAACTGGTCTGCAAATGCCCATAGCATGGTCTTTAGTGTACAGTTTTACCTCCCCACAAGACCATTAGTCTGGTTTTGGGAAGGGGTGGTCTTTAGGAGCTTCACCCCACAGTGCTTCCACAGACAAGCCAGCAGGTCTGACATGAAATTGGCACCTCCGTCAGTCAGTATTTCTTTTGGGAAACCTACCCTGCTGAAAATCTGTAACAAAGCATTTGCCACCTTTTCTGCCTCAATGGAGGACAGGGCCACCACCTCAGATAATCTGCTAGCATAATCTACTACCATTAGGATATCCCTTTTGCCTGTGGAACTTGTGGTACTCAGAGGCCCCACAATATCCATAGCTACCCTCTGAAATGGCTACTCAATCACAGGCAAAGACACCAAAGGAACTTTGACTTTGTCTCCAGCTATGCCTACTTTTTGGCATTGCTCTCAAGTCCTGCATTATCCTATTACATCTCTGGAAATCCCAGGCCAATAAAAGTTCTGCATAATATGTCTCTTTGTATGCTTTATGCCCATATGACCTGCAAAGAAAATATCATGGGCTATGACTACAAGTGCCAGAAGGTAGGCTCTGGGCACTACCAACCACGGTATTAACTCATCCTCTAGCCTTCTCTTTGAGATTCACTTTCTGTACAGTAACCCTTTGTCCCAGTATACAGATTCCCCTTTTCCCTGAGAATCAAGTGCCTCCCTGGCTACTTCCCTCAAGCCCTGTAATGTAGGGTCAGAGAGCTGAGCCTGTCTCAACTCTCCCTTTGTAGTCCTTTCCAGCTCCCCTTCCACAGGAAGTCTGATATCCTCTGACAGTTGTGCCTCGCTGGCAGCATGGGTACTACTACTCACCTCTGGCCTTGCAGTCACTCTGTCATAGGAAACATAAGTACATAAAAGCAGTTGTGACTCACCTTCAGTCTCACTGCTACAGGGTAGATTCCTCCCTGAAACAGTCATCACACCAGTCCTGGCTTCAAGTGTGCAATCTGTCAGGGCCCCCCCAGGCTACCAGACCCACATGCCCATCTCCAAGCCTGACTGCATGTCACTGCATGCACACAAGGTACCACATTATCAAACTCATTCCCCATCAGGACATCTGCAGGGATATCCTCAAACAGACCTACTTGCTTGCTTCCTTTTCCACCCTCACAGTCAAGGTGAACTCTAGCCAAAGGTATTTGGAATAGGGTCCTGCCTAAAGATCTGTCTGAAGTAGAATACCCAAGCAAGTAGTGCTTCTCATTAACCATTGCAGTCTTCACAATGGCTAGGTCAGAGGCTATATCTCCCTTAACACTGGCCTGTTTCCCATCTACTAAGATAGTATATGACCTCTTGTGGTAGTTTGTTACTCTTGTTGTCTCCAGACAACTTACTGCTGGCATTCTATCATTCCCACTTGCTGGCTCTCCTACCTTTTGTTCCACACCTTACCTCCATGGACATCTATATGCTACATAGTCCCACTGGTTGCATTTAAAACATTTAACCCTTGGTCCTGGCCATGTACCTGAACTAGTGGCTTCCCTGACTACTGGGGAACTCTGTTGGGGTGGTTTAGGTTGCCCACCATGGGTTCCCTTAGATCCATGAGCAGTACTGGGTATCCCTTTCCTGTCCAGTGATGTCTTGCTTACTAGGTATAGGTCTCACTTTTCCCTAACTTATCTGCAGTATTACATTCCCTATCTACTAACATGATTATCATGTCCTCAGGCAAAGTGCTAAGGTCTTGCTTCCTCACCACCAAAATGTCTGACAGTCATTTAAAAGTGAGTGACTTGACACCCACTCACACATCTGTTAAAATAAATGCTTAACACAGCAGTATACTTACACATACTTTCATCTGTCTTGCATTTATGCTCACAAAACTTTTTTCTGTAAGTTTCAGGTGTTAACTTAAAACACTCTAATAAACAATTGTTAACAGTATTATAATTTAAGCAATCAGTATCAGACAATTTAGAAATAGCAGTTACAGCTTTACCATGGAGTAAACGACTATGTCAGGGTAATCCTATGGCTAGGCTGGTAAAGGCCCTAGGGCCATTAGTCTAGTACACACCTATAAACCTATGAACCCAGAGCCCTTGGTCAACATTATACTGTTTACATATCCTTTGAAGCATATGAATAAAATTATCAAAATTATTAAGCTCTGTAAATGTGGAAGACATTTACTGACCTTTATTGCTTCTGTGATTTAGTTACTCCCTTCTCCATTACCTCCATGACCCTGGTGAAGAGTCAGCATCTCCTTTTCATGTTGCCTCTGCCTCTAATTTTCTTCAGCCTCCAAACATCTCAGGCTCTCATTTTCTTCTGCCTCCAGATGTCTCTGCCTCTCTGCAGATTCTGTTTTCATATGGTTGCCTCCAGTTCAAGTCAATTTAACTCCAAATGGATTTTTAAGTCCTCTGAGGCAAAGTTGAACCGTTCATTTTCTGAGAGTTGCACATCAACAAGGCCAGTCTTGTAGTCCTTTTGGTTGCTGGTCTATGATGCAGCTGTGACTAAGGTTGCAATCATGTCTTCTTTAGTCAGGTTGGCATGTGCCAGTCCTTTGTCTTGGCACATCTCAGCCAACTGCCTCCTTGCCAGCTTGCCATAGTCCTCTGGTGACATCTTTGCCTGCTTTCCCTGACTAACTAAGCTAACAAAAAATAAATAAAACTGTTGTGATATGAAACTCTGTATGTCTACTGCATGGCTGCTTGAGAGTACAAACACCTTCTTTAGTGACCACCGTTTAGAAGCTACAGATGTTCAATATCCACACCACTGAATCCCATTATGTGGATATCCCACCACTGCCAACCAATAAATGTGATGTCCCACCACTGGCAGCAGTAATCAAGGAGCCTCAATCCTCACCACTGGCACTAGTGGGGGATGTACACTGGGAGGATGACAAGTACACACACAGTATTTCCAGATGCAGCTCGCTGCATCAAGTGCAATTTCCTTAAGAGTACACAGAGACCACAGTCAGTCTGGGCTGTTTTTTCCATCTTTCTCCAGATCCCCAGAAAGACTCCCCACTGACACAGCTATAGAGTTGTGTCCTTAACCACAGGTCCAAGGCAAGTATTCCAACATCCTCTCTGTCCAACCAGTGCTTAATTTCCCTGTTGAAGTAGCTGACACACATACTCTTACATATTTGTTTTACACACACACACACACACACACACACACACACACACACACACACACACACACACACACACACACACACACACACACACACACACACACACACAACATGGGAAAGGCTGGCACAAGTCTACTTGCTGTGTCACCTTCTGCCCAGACTATATGGTAGGTATCACGGCCACCAGAACCCCCTTATCAGCTACTTTAAGGCCTTTAACAAAGGGTGTCCAATCTTACTGTGTAATGTTACTATTAATACAAATGGTGGTTTGAACAAGATCAAGGCTATTAGGAGTGGTCCACACAGTGTCACCAAATAAATATGCAAGTACTCTCAGAACTTAAATATCTCTACACAAATCAGCCACAATGAAAGGTTTAAATGTATTTAATAATACATAATAAAACAAGACACTACTAAATATATATTTACAGTAATGTCAGAGTTCAAAATCACATGAACTATTCAAAACAACATTGCAGGACAGTCTCAAATAAATAAAGAAAAATATCTAAGCCAAGCTTTGCTATATTTTTGACTATATCTGAGAAAAGTACTATACCATAGTTAACTTACTTACAGAGTAAGGCAAATGTGGTAAGTGGATCTTAATTTTATCAGGTCCAAGACTGAATACAGAATGCTGTCTCTCCAAGAGACCTCTCAAATTAATATCTCAGATATTACTGCTGGGTTAGCTTGGAGAATGAAATAATTTCTTGTCATCTGACTTCTAGTCCCGAGGCCCAAAACAACCACTGATGGCAGCTGGTAGCATTTAGCATCAACCTGTAAAAATACATAGACAAGGGCTTTTCCTCATATCTTTGGCAGATGGTAGAAGTCATAAAACAAAACACTTCCAAGACAATACAGAAAGCATCTAGTTTAAACATTCTGTATCCTTGCTGCCATAAAGTAATTTAATTTCAGCTATTGTTCTAACATTTACTAGACTGAGGTTAACCTCCTGTATCCCAGTTTCCACTGTTAAAATATATACATTTAAACAGTTACAATAGTGCATGCACATTTCTGTTCTTTTCCAGTAGGATACACTGGGGTCACATTTCAAGTACTTTGCAAAAACATTTTCAACACACATTTCTGTACCAGCAGTTTGATATGCACATGACATACAGTTCTAATACATGTGTAATACAACCATCTTATATACATCATGTTGATATTCACAAATGACATCTAATTAATTACAAAATTCCAGCTAGCTGTGCTGGCAGTACCTCCTTTGTCACACTCCTTCCCTGCTCAAAGACTCAAGCTAGTTTTTCAAGTAATCCTTGAAAAAAGCTACTTGAGAGGTATGAGCCTATCTGGAAATATATTACCCCATACCCTGTCTTGAGATCCCAATTGCCTTTGCATTGCTGACCCCAGTACAGTACTGCACTCTCATATCGTATGCCTGCAAGCCTAGGCTCCACCTTAGGAATTTGGGATTTTGCTGGCTGGCTCCATGTAGCTATAGATCCCCCTCAGATGCCTCCTGCCTTCTACTGCAAATATGTAGCACACAGGCCTCCCTGTCATGGTAAGGTTTCAT
This sequence comes from Protopterus annectens, assembly GCF_019279795.1. Lineage (NCBI taxonomy): Eukaryota > Metazoa > Chordata > Ceratodontiformes > Protopteridae > Protopterus > Protopterus annectens. Next base: position 613,877,826 of record NC_056730.1, on the reverse strand, counting down.
GTTAACATGATACAGTTTGTGCCCCTGTATCCAGCCTAACAGTTCTACCATGTAGTTAACATCACTGACCTTCCTTTCCACCTTGCAAGTTCCCTCCCAAGCTGCCTGCAGCTTGTTGTGTCTGATAGGAATGAGAACCATAACATATTGCCCCACAGCATATTCTCTAGCTTGAGTGTTCCTGTCATACCAGACATTTTCCTGTAGTTGGGCTTCTGCCAGGTTCTCCTGGGCCAAGCCCATGAGTTATCTGAGCCTTGTTCTCAGATTTAGGGCATATGCCACAACAGACTCCTTGTGAGATTCACACTCACCCTCCCATTCATCACAAATCAAATCTAGAGGTCCCCTCAACCTATGCCCATACAGGAACTCCAAGGGTGAAAAACCTGTGGATTCCTGAGGCACCTCCCTATAAGCAAACAACAGATGGGGCAAATATTTGTCCCACTCCCTCTTAAACTGGTCTGTAATACCTGTAGCATGGTCTTTAGTGTACAGTTTAACCTCCCCACAAGACCATTAGTCTGGGGATGCTAAGGGGTGGTCTTTAGGTGCTTCACCCACAGTGCTTTCACAGACAAGCTAGCAATTCTGACATGAAATTGGCACATCTCTCAGTCAGTATTTCTTTTGGGAAACCTACCCTGCTGAAAATCTCTAACAAAGCATTTGCCACTTTTTTGTCTTAATGGAGGACAGGGCCACTGCCTTAGGGTATCTGGTAGCATAATCTACTAACACTAGGATATACCTCTTGTGGCATTCAGAGGCTCCACAATATCCATAGCTGCCCTCTGAAATGGCTACACAATCACAGGCAAAGGCACCAAAGGAGCTTTGACTTTGTCTCCAGCCTTGCGTACCTTTTGGCATTGCTCACAGGTTCTGTAGTACCCTATTGTATCTCTGGAAATCCCAGACCAATAAAAGTTCTGCATAATATGTCTTTTTGTACACTTTATGCCCGTATGACCTGCAAAGGCTATGGCTACAAGTGTCAGATGGTAGGCTCTGGGCATTACCAACTGTTGTATTAACAAATCCTATAGCCCTCCCTTTAGGATCCACTTCCTGTACCATAACCCTTTGTCCCAGTATACAGATTCCCCTTTTCCCTGAGAATCAAGTGCCTCCCGGCTGCCTCCCTCAAGCCCTGTAATGTAGGGTCTGAGAGCTGAGCCTGTCTCATCTCTCCCTTTGTAACCCTTCCCAGCTCCCCTTCCACAGGAAGTCTGATATCCTCTGACAGTGGTGCCCTGCTGACAGCCTGGGTACTACTACTCTCCTCTGCCCTTGCAGTCACTCTGTCCAAGGGAACATCATTACCCACAAGGAGGTGTGGTTCACCTTCAGTTGCACTGCTACAGGGTAGATCCCTCCCTGAAATAGTCACCTCACCAGTCCTGGCTTTAAATGTGTGGTCTGCCTGTGTCCCCTCAGGGCTATCAGGCCCACATACCCATCTCCTGACTGCATGTCACTGCATGCACACAAGGTAATGCATTATCAAAATCATTCCCTATCAGGACATCTGCAGGGATATCCTCAAGCACACCTACTTGCTTCCTTCCTTTTCCACCCTCACAGTTAAGGTGAATCCTGGCCAAAGGTATTTTGAATTGAGTCCCTCCTAAAGCTCTGACTGTAGTGGACTACCCAAGCAAATAGTGCTCCTCTTTAACCATTGCGGGCTTCACAATGGTTTGGTCAGAGGCTGTGTCTCTCTTAGCAGTGGCCTGTTTCACATCTACTAAGATAGGATATAACCTCTTGTGGTAGTTTGGTACCCTTTTATTCTCCAGACAACGTATTGCTGGAATTCTGACATTCCCCCTTACTGCCTCTCCCATGTTTTGTTCCCCACCTTGCCTCCATGGACATCTATATGCTACATGACCCCACTGGATGCATTTAAAACATTTAACCCTTGGTCCTGGCTGTTTACCTGAACTAAAGTCTCAAAAGCAAACAAACAAGGCAACACTCGACAGGTGAACAAAATATAAACTCCAATATTAATGATCAAGTTTAATGGTAAAGCGCTTTTCGTTTGACAAAATGCTCAAACTTCATCAGACAAACCATGTTCTCTACTCAGGTGGATTAAATACTAATACTAATTTACCAATCAATTATGTAAATTAAACAATTAAAATCAACGAAACATAAAACACATTTAAGAACAGCATACGCTTTAACAACACCACCTTCAACTGCAACATAAACTATTTTTAAAATACAAATGAATAAAAAACTTCCTAATATAAGTAAAAAAAACATTATAAGCTAAAAATGTCAAAATTAAGTCAATATATAACTATCGTAATAAACTTTTAAGCTTTAGTATACTAGTAATAGAGCAACATTCATTTAGACCAGGAGCATTGTAAGCATTTAGTCTCACCTGCCACAACAGTTCAAGTTCTTCTAACTTCAATGGAGTAGGCCCACCCATAAATTCTTCGCTAACCTGGTCTATAACTAAGAACTTGAACTTGTGGTTAGGATGAGAAATTATATGCTTAGCTAAAGCATTTTCAGATTTATTCTTTCAAATTGCATAAATATGTTCATATAGGCGATCACGGAGTCGCCTCTCCATCTTTCCTATGTAAAATGATGGACAAGCCTGACATTGAGCTAGATAAACAATCATTCTAGAGTTACAATTAACTCTGCATTTTAAACTATACTGGTAGTTGTTAACCGTAAATCTGTTAGATTTGGTGACATATTGACAGTAATTACAAGACTGACACTTATACATGCCAACTGTTCTAAGGTAAGTACGCTGACGTTGTTCAAGTAATACTTTAAGATTTTTTGCTTTTTTGTAAATTACCATAGCTTTATCATCCACCTTGTTAGAAATACTAGTGTCACCCTTAAATATAGCCCAATTTTTACAAATGATGTTAAAACAAGCGTAGCTATTAACATAGTAAGTTGTTACAAATGATGGTACTTTATGCAAAGGGTCACAGTTTAAGCCATGGTCATCAATATAGAGTTGTCGATGTTATTATCGTGCTGTAAATTTTCATTATCCTTGAAAATATCCTATATGTTTACCTGAACTAGTGGCTTCCCCTGCTACTGGTGGACTCTGTTGGGATGGTTTAAGCTGCCCACCATGGGTTCCCTTAGACCCATGAGCAGCACTGGGTATCCCTTTCCTGTTCAGTGATGCCTTGCTTGCTAAGTTTAGATCTCCCTTTTTCCCTAATTTATCTGCAGTATTGCAGTCCTTATCTACTAACCAGATTCTCATGTCCTCAGGCAAAGTGTTAAGGACTTGTTTATCACCATAAAATCTGCCAGGCCTTCAAAAGTGGTGACCTGATATCCACTCACCCATCTATGAAAATAAGTGCTTAACTCAGCAATTTATTCACACATACTTTCATCTGACTTGCATCTATGCTCACAAAACTTTTCTTCTGTAGCTTCAGGCGTTAACTTAAAACACTAATAAACGATTTTAACAGTATTATAATTTAAGCAATCAGTATCAGACAATTTAGAAATAGCAATTACAGCTTTACCATCGCCTCGCAGCAAGAGGTTTTCCGGTTTGATCCTCGGCTGGGGTGCCTTCTGTGCGGAGTCTGCATGTCCTCCCTGTGGTCGCGTGGGTTTCCTCCGGGTGCTCCAGTTTCCTCCCACATCCCAAAGACATGTTGTAGGTGGATTGGACACTCTAAATTGGCCCTAGGTGTGAGTGTGTGCATATGTGTGCCTTCTGTGGAAGGTTGGGTGCCTGGCTGGCAACTCAACACCGTAAAACTCCACTGCCAATCATGAGCAGACAAGTGATCTACTGTGGCGACCCCTAACCGAAGCCGAAAGAAGAAGAAAAAGTTACAGCTTTACCATGGAGTAAGGAGATCAAGGACCATACACAGAGCCCTTGGTCAGCATTATATTGTTTACATACCCTTTCAAACATATGAATAAAGCTATCAAAATTATTACCTTCTGTAAATGTGAAAGAAATTTACTGACATTTATTGCTTCTTGGGTTGACTTATTCCCTCCCCTATTATCTCCATGCCCTTGTTGAAGAGTCAGCACCCCCTTTTCATTTTGCTTCTGCCTCTCATTTTCTTCAGCCTCCAAATGTCTCAGTCCCTCATTTTCTTCTGCCACCAGATGTCTCAGCCTCTCTACTGATTCTATTTCCAAATGTTTGGCCTCCAGTTCAAGTCTCTTCAATTCCAAATGGATTTTTAAGTCATCTGAGGAAAAGTTGAACTGTCCATTTTCTGATAGTTATACATCCCCAAGGCCAGTCTTGTTGTCCTCCTGGTTGCTGGTCTGTGATGCAGCTGTGACTAAGGCTGCAATCATAGGTTCATAGGTTCATAGGTGTGCAATAGGCTAATGGCCCTAGAGCCTTTACAAGCCTAGCCCATAGGATTATCATTTCTCTTTTATCAGGTTGGCATGCACCAGTCCTTTGTCTTGGCACATCTCAGCCAATTGACTTCTTGTTAGCTTGTCATACTCCTCTGCTGACATCCTTGCCTGCTTTCCCTGACTAACTAAGCTAACAAAAAAATAAATAAGACTGTTGAGCTATGAAACTCTGAATGCCTACTGTGTGGCTGCTTGAGAGTAGAAACACCTTCTTTAGTAACCACTGTTTAGAGGCTACAGAAGTTCAATATTCACATCATTGGATCCCAATATGTGGCTATCCCACCACTACTAACCAATAAATGTGACACCCTACAACTGGCAACAGTAATCAAGGATCCTCAATCCTCACCACTAGCACCAGGGGGTACTTATGTTGGGAGGCTGACAAGTACACACACAGTGTTTCCAGATGCAGCTCTATTTCCTCACAGAGATGACAGTCAGCCCAGGGTTGGTTTCTCCCTCTTTCTCCAGATAGGTTCATAGGTGTTTACTAGGCTAATGACCAGAAGGGTCTTTTTAAGCCTAGCCATGCATCCCAAATCTCTGATGAATTCTGATGCCCTTAATAAGTGTAAGCATGGCCATGGGAGATGAACCATTTACAGGTTACCTGTTTGCATCAGAGACATAGGTACCAAACCAGGGATTAATTTCCAGTTTCCTATCCAATTGCCTAAGTTGCAATTGAATTGGATTATGGAGGAACTCTGCTTCACATGGATGGGGATCCTGTTCTATAGACGGGGAGTTCTCTGTGATACATACCTATCTCTCCAGCAGGTCCAATTTATATCACAGGCAAGGTTTAAGTCTTTAGAATGGTTAATTCTGGTGCAGTTTATTTTGTGGATATGGAGGAGGTCCATCAGAGTGGGGTCTGACAATGCCCTGTATGCCAGGCATAGATCTCCCCTCAAAAGGCTGTAGGTGATATAATACAGGGATAGGGCCTTGAGGCGGTCTGCATAGGACATATTACTTATGCCCTGTATTCTTTTAGGAGGAACCTCTGTGGATATTCCAGTTGTTGGTTATGCCTGGATAGATGCATACCAGAGAGGGCATTGTACTCAATGACTGGTCTGATGAATGCTGAATACAGTGGAACAATGACTTCCTTGGACTTAGATGCTATACCTTTGTTTATAATTTGTGCAGCATATCTCCAGTAAGACTCCCCACTGGCACAGCTATAGAGTTGATTCTTTAGCCAGTGTTCCAAGTCAAGTCCTCCAACACTCTATTTGTCCAACCAGTGCTTCGTGTCCTGCTCAAGTAGCTGACACACACACTCTTGGAGATTTATTTTACACACACACACACACACACACACACACACACACACACACACACACACACACACACACACACACACACATATATATCTGGGAAAGGTTTGCACAGGTTTACTAGCTATGCCCCCTTCTGCCCAGACTATAAGGTAGTTAGCATTGCCACCAGAAACCCTTATCAGCTACTTTAAGGCCCTTAACAAAGGGTGTCAAATCTTACTGTGTAATGTTACTAATTAATACAAATGGCAGTTTGACTATTAGGAGTGGCCCACACAGTGTCACCAAATAAATATGAAAGTACTCTCTGATCTTAAATAACTCTACACATATCAGCCACAGTGAAAGGTTTAAATGTATTTAATAATAAATAATAAAATAACAAGACAATACTAAATATATATATATTTACAGTGACATCAAAGTTCAAAATCACAGGAAATATTTAAAACAACAATGCAAGCCCAGTCTCAAATAAATAAAGAAAAATATCTAAGCTAAGCTTTGCTATATTCCTGACTATATCTGAGAGAATTACTATACCCTAGTTAACCTACTTTTCAGAGCAAGGCAGATGTGATAAGTGGATCTTGATATTGTCAGGTCCAAGACAGAATACAGAATGCTGTCTCTCCAAGAGACCTCTCAGATTAATATCTTAAATACTACTGCTGGGCTGACTTGCAGAATGACATCATTTCTTCTCATCTGACTTCTAGTCCCCAGGCCCAAAACAACCATTGATGGCAGCTGGTAGCATTTAGTATCTGCCTGCAAAAATACATAGACAAGGGATTTTCCTCAGATGTTTGGCAGATGGTGTAAGTCATAAAACAATAAAACACTTTCAAGACAATACAGAAAGCCTCTAGTTTAAGGCATTGTTGTCTCCTTGCTGCCATAAATTAATTTAATTTCACCTATCATTCTAAAATTTACTAGACTAGGGTTAACCTCCTGTATCTCAGTTCCCACTGTTAAAATATATGCATTTAAAGAGTTACAATAGTGCATGTACATTTCTGTTCTTTTCCGGTAGAGTCACTGTGGTTACATTTCAAGATCTTTGCAAAAACTTTTTCAAAACCCACTTCTGTACCAACAGTTTGATATACACATGACATGCATACAGTTCTAATACTTTTGTAACACAAGCATCTTATATATATCATGTTGATATTCACAAATGACATGTAATTATTTACAAAATTCCAGCTAGATGCACTGACAGCACCTCATTTGTCACAGGTAAATAGTAGTCTAATGACCAACAGGGTCTTTGTAAGCCTAGCTGTGCAAGCCAACCCAAATGTTCCTATGTATCATGGGCATTTATTAGGAATGGGTATGTTAGTTAAGAAGTTTCAAGAGGTTATAGCAGGTATGTTAGTTTGGACATCACTGCCTGCTTCTGTCTATCAGAGTCATTAGAACCAGACCTAGGGTGATTCTCTGATTTCCCATGGGTAAGGAATGGACTCGACTTCACATGTTTGGGGAGCCTGTTCCAAAGCATGAGGATTCTCTGGGAATCTACTAACATGTCTTATTTATGTCACAAGCAAAATTAAGATCCTTGAATCTAGTGGTTCTGATGTTGTTAATTTTACGGATATGTATAAAGTCCATCAGGGCTGAATATGAGGATGCCTTGTATGCCAGGCTTAGATTGCCTCTCAGTAACCTGTAGGAGACAGGGTATAGAGACAGGGTTTTAAGACGATATGTATAGGACAATGTGTTTGTGCCGTGGATCCTCTTGGTAAAGAACATTTGTGGGTGTTCCAACTATTGCATATGTCTGATCAGGTAAATGCAGGTGGGGGCATTATACCTCATGTTGGGTCTGACAAGAGCCAAATAAAGTGTCACTTTGACTTCCTTGGAGCTGAATGCTTTCATCTTTCTTATAAGTTGGGTGATATAAAATGATTTTCTTATTACCTTGGTCAAATATTGGCCAAAGGCCAGATTACTGTCTACATATTTTCCCATATCCCTAACTGCTAGGTCAACTCTTCAGGGTATATTATCAATTAAGTTATTAGCCTGGGTAATAGTTTTCACTACAGGCACTATAATGCATTTCTTGGCATTGATTTTTAGTCTGCAACTTTGGCACCAGTCATTTGACTGTATTAGACCCTCTTGCAAGATGTTTGTGTCATGACGGGATCTATGATAGCTCCCAGTTTGAAGACATCTGTGGACTTAGTCAGCCAAATACCCTTGAAGTCAGCCTTTACCTATGAGAAGTAGATGCCAAATAGAAGTGGTCCCGGCAAGGAGCCCTGAGGTACCTTACTATTAATTTTTCTCTTAGTGGAGGTGGCATTACCAATCCTGACTTCCTGGGTCCCATCTGTGAGCCAGCTGCCAAATCTGTAAATTATGTAGGGATTTCAGCCCAGTTTGGCGAGTTTGTCTACTATACCCGAGTGTGGTATTGTACCAAATGCCTTAGCCAGGTCCAGATAGGCAGAATGCACCATTTTCTCCTCATCCATTGTCTTAGTGACCTTCTCAAAGAAGTCCAGCAGGTTCAATAGGCATGGCTTTCCCTTGACAAAGTCAAACTGAGTTGGGTCCAGTGTCTGGAGTTTGCCTAAGTCTTTGTTGATCAAGCATCACTAGGACCTGTTCCCTGTTTATAGGAGCAGAGTAGATGACTCAACACTCATCTGCTCCGCACCATCACTTATAGCCCTACAAAAACTTACCCAGGAATCTACCTCAGTGGAAAACGGGATTACCCAAATCCAACTCATCCTCAATACCAACAAGACCAAATTACTCATATTCCCACCCAACAAAACTAAATCCACCCATCAACCTTTTATAATCACATCCAAAAATTGTACTAAGATCTCCCCCACTGATCACACCAAACTCCTTGGTGTAGAAATTGACAATAAGCTACTGTTTGATGTCCACATATCACAAACAATCAAAAAGGTTCACAAAAATGGCTACACTATAAAGATACAAAAAATTCCTATCTGACAAAACACGAATTACACTAGCCCAAACACACCTGCTGTCCACCCTTATGTATGCCGCCCCAGTCCTTACCCATACAAGAAAACAAGACCTTAAATGACTTGAATCATGTTATAATAAAATCGCCAAATTTGCTAGTAACTCCAGCTTCAAAACCCATCACTGTCAGGCATTACAGGAACTTAAATGGCTAGAACTTCCACAACTAATCAAATACCACCAATTAATACTTGCCTACAATATTGTAAATCATCCCAACAAAACCCCATCCCTAAACCAACTTCTAACCCAGTACACGTCAAGTCGCTCCCTCCGCTCTTCTGAAAAATCTCTCCTTTGTATCTCCAAAGCCAATAACTCTGCAGGGAAAGCTCCATTCTCTCACAATATAGCCAAAATCTGGAACAACCTTCCCCCTACTCTGACCTCTGCTCCATCAACTGCTCTGTTTAAAAACTCTCTCAAAGTGCACCTAATGAATTCCTGGTTATGCTCATGCATCAAATAAAACCCCTACCTCATGTAACAAGGTATTTCTGTTACTCTTAATAAACGCAGGAATCCCTATGCAAACCTCCAAATCTATTTTTTATATGCATATTAACCAAGAACTGTTTCTGTATAGAAAGTGCTTTTGTCTATGATATTTTAATTGTGACTTGTATTAGGTGTGTAAACTATATTGTTACTTTTATGGAGCTTTTCTCCCCGGGTCTCCGCTGTAAATGGACCTGTGGCCAATCGGGCTATCCTGGTAAACAAATGCAAAATAAAATAAATAAAATAAAAAATAAAATACATTTCATGGCTTTATATATTAGATTAGTCAGAGTAATAGGTCTGTAGTTTATGCGGTTGGTTTATGGTCCTCCCCTGTGAAGTGGGATTACCATTTCAGTCTTCCATTCTTATGATACAAAGACTGTTTTGAGGCTATATTTGAAAGGTGCCTCAAATGGTCCTGATAGGTCATGTTTCAAGCTATTTTGAAGGCATCCTGCGATACTGCAGGGCCCATTGAAACTGTATTTTAGCCCTTAGCAAGCATCGCCAGGACCTGTTCCCTGTTTATAGTTGGAGGGGTTATGCTAGTAGGTATTTCATGGGGGGGTGAAATTTGAACTCAATCTGTCAGTCAGCAACTTCACTATGTTGCTATGTTCAATGAAAATGGTGCCATTGAACACAAGTTTGTATGCTGAACTTAAGGTTTTCACATAGCTGTAAAAGCCCTTGTGGTTGTCTTTAGCCTGTGAGGCTATCTTGACTTTGTAATTGGCCTTTTGGTTCTTAATTAAGTTCCCTTAGTTTCCTGTGTATTTTAATTAGAGAGCTCCTGTCATTGTGGGAGTTGCTCTTCCTGATTTTAGCCATGACTTTTTTTTTGTACCATATTAAGGTTAGGATTCCACCAGTATAGTTTGTTATTAGAGTTTGTCTTTGGCTTACTTCTATTAGGTACAGCAGACTCTATACAGCCATTTACATGGTTGTATAGCATCTCTGTGAGTAATTACGCATATGCTGCTGTGACCTCTGGGTTAGGAAAGGCATTAATTTTGGAAAACTATCTCTTAATAGGATTTAGTTTGCTTTGGAATTGTTCCTAACTGTTACATGGTTTGCTGTGGTTACTGAGTTGATTTTTATTTTGAAGGAGACATCTTTGTAGTCCAACCTCACTGGTGAGGACTTGGAACTGTTGGAGGGAGTGCACCACTCTCCCATATTGGTGAGTACCAGGTTCACTATGTTTGAACCTCTGGAGAGTGTGAGCACTATCTGGTCCAGGGCATCTTTGTTAATAAAGTCCAGAAATTGTTGTGCTTGTGAGTATGAGGCAGTGTGTGTTTCCCAGTCTATAGAGGGGTTGTTAAAGTCTCTCCTAAATAGGGTATTTGATTTAATGGCGAGTGTCTACAGTAGGTCTAGGTGTGAACTATGAGACTCTGTGGACACAGAGGGTGACCTATAGCTTGCTAGGATATGGTATGGGACTTTGTCTGTGGTGATTTGCAGATAGAGTAATTCCAGGGCCTTGTCCTGTTTAACTAATATAGAGTTATGCTTGTTGCTAATAAAGACTGGGACTCCTCCTCCTTTTGTCCCTGTTTGTGCAGCTGATGGTCTAAATGTGTGGAAGACAACGAAGCCTAGTACTGCTAGGGTACTTTTTGTGGATTTAAACCACTTTTTAGTAATGGTACAGATGTCTATATTCTCCAGAGTGAGGAGAGCTTATAGGGTGTGCAGTTTATTGATTAGACATCTAGCACTGAGCAATAACACCTTTAGGTTTCTTTGGATTAAACTGAAAGCTGCTTATATATCTGTTAGCAATGGTTTTCAATTATATACCTCCCAGCTATCCCTAATTTTTAAGAACACCTCTGATATCTTCTTATATTTTTGCCCTGTCCCTCATAAATTTTTTGATTTTCAGGTATATTAATGAACATTACGATTAGGCAGTAATGCCAGACATTAGAGTTTCATACTTTGTATTGTTCAGAAATACATGCAGATACAAAACCTGTTGTTCTGTTAACTGTCGCCCTTGTACATGTTCAAGGTGAAATTGTTGGAGCGTTATTAGCCCGCGAGGGGGGGTGAAGGGCATAATGCTGTGCACTGCTGTCAACAGGAGCTCATTACTGGTGCAATTGCAGCAGTGTTTCACATCTGTAGGGCTATCTCTTCCTTCTTTGAGTTGGTGCAACCATGTAGTTGGTATATATACATTCGAGGCCAAGCCCCCCACATCATGGGGTGCAGAGAGGCTTGCCCTTCCCCATGCAAAAAAACAAGAAAAAGGAGTTTTTCTGTCTTTTGGATTTCAGCATTCTTTTTCTCTTCCTTTTGAAACATCAACTTTCAGGAAGTCTGTGTTTCATAGTAGAGCCCTGTCAACTTCCTTTTAAGTAAATTGGATTAATATTTAAAAAATGTCCCTGATTTTGGTCCTTCGTTCACCCTTTATTTTTGGGTTTGTCTAGAATTCTTGAGAAAATAAGTTGAAAAGTATGTGTGCATATACATTTTTATGTTATTTCATATAGTTGTTAAACAGGTTTTAAAATGAAATACATTGCGTCATGTGAGTGTGTATAAAATGAAGTGTATTAGAAAGATTCAGTATGATGAAGTCTCTTGAATTGTGGAATGAGGTGAAAGCATTGACTGAAGGTCGAAAAAATTCACGTTTTTTTATTTATTTTTTAAGTATTAATGTCAGTCACCCACATGTTCTGCTTCCAGTTCCATGTTTTATGAATTTTTATCCTCCAAAGAAATGCATGTCTATTCCATGACATCTCAAAAGCAAACTTTCTGCAGCTATTTAGTGACCTAAATAAATTCCACTGCATCCCCACCCAGACTGACCCTATAAACCGGGCCATAGCAATTACTTCTGAATTCTACTCTTATGTAAAAAGCTGTACAGAAAAAGCAGTACCTGTTCATACTAAATAAATGGAAAATGTAAAAATACACCCTTGCAGTAGAATGCTCATATAAGTAAGCTCTACTACGAAAGGAAGAAAGTGTTAAATTCATATAGGCAGACAAATAATCCCTATCTTAATAGGGCACACAAACATGTAGTTTTGACAAATTGAAAACATGCTTGCAAAGAAATTAAACCATCATTCGGAGCACACAGAGCTAGCTATAAACTCAAAATGGCCACTAATACCAAAAGCGATTATAAGTCATAATTTGGCTATGTGAGAAAGTTAAGAAATGATAACCCATCACTGTTCAAAATTAGTTTACCATGATACCATCCATTCTAGTCAGAAAGAAAGACTCAATGTCCTAGCCAACAAATTTAGTGCAGACTTTACTTCATCCACCACCACCATAACCTTTCCCCATATATTTTAGCCCCTGTGCCTCCCAAGATCAGTAGAGTGTATGTCCTAGTAGCTCTTTCTAAAACAAAGAACATCACATCCACAGGCGGTGGTTATATATCAGCAAACATAATCAGAAGCAGCCTGTGTGGTCTACTGGAACCTCTATTAAACAACTTTACTATGAGTGATATGATATGCTATGTCCCCAAAGCCTAGACAAAAGCCATCACAATGCCCCACATAATGGACATATAGGGTCTAACTGTAGTAAATTTAGAGCCATTAGCCTTACCTGCCTTGTTTGTAGAGCCTTAGAATATATCATTGCTGGCCTCATAAATTAATAATTAATTTGCCTTGAATGCACATCAATTTGTTTTTTCCAAAGTAAAATCATGTCATCTTAATCTTGTAAACTTGGGCCAAGGTCTTCAATACTGTTCCCATAAAGCCATCCCTGACATATTGGTGAGCTCAGACATACAGGCCCATATGTATTAAGGGTGATAGCAAATGTATTTCCTGATTGAACATATGTTGTTAGAGATGCAAGGATCACCATAGTAAATAAAAATGTCATATGCTGCAGGTCTTCTTCTATCTGGCCTTTATTTTTCTGGTTTACAAGCCAGTATTCCATGTTTCCTGTTGATAAAATGTACCATTGAATATAAACTAGGTGCACCAATGTGAAGGTACTCCAGGACAGGCTGAACTATGTAAACAACTGGTGCAGATACAATGGCCTCAGGCAAAATACCAAAAAATGTAGTATACTTTACCTTGGTAAAAGAAATAATTCCTCATCATACTATACAGATGAAATGTCCCTTAAGAATGACACTGTCATTAAAAAGCTGTAGACTTCCTTCCAGATGATTCCCTATCATTTGATTAAAACATCTCCACTGTAGTTAGAAAATATTTTATAGGGCCAAACTAATACTAAAGGCCATCTCATCCAGAATAAAAAGTCTAATTTCCACTCTACTCATGTCTTATTTGTCCCATTGCTGAATTTAATGTCTTCTTGGGCATATAATTATTGAAACATATCACTAAACTGAGTCCGCCTTAGGGTTCCAGAAAAAGATAAAAATCATAACACCCAAGTCCCTTAGTTATCCAAACCAACTGTCTACACTTTCTTTGTATTCTGTTTCATAGAGACTCTTTTATAATGGTCTTTTGGGTCATAAAACACCTCATCTTGTTAGACCTAATATGTCTTCATTGAACTAATGGTTTCTCAAATACACGTACAAAGGATGTCACTCTTTGGGCCAGATTCCAAAACAGTTGCTGTCAGAGTCAGTCTGCCCTGATTCTAAAATACTTGCTCTCAGTGTAAGTGACCTACTTCGGTGTAAGGTCTATCCATAAACATGCTTACTGCGGGTGCAAGATTCCAAAGGTCACTTACTCTGAGAGCAAGTCTTTTGGAATCAGGCCCTCTATCAACAAATTAATAGGAAATATTATTGTAGCATCTTCTTGTCTCAACATATTCCCTACATTTGGAATAAACTACTCTTGCATACAAACAATGTAGTACCCTAGCTGCATTCAAGACTAACCTAATCAGCGATCTGTTTCAGACTTTCTGTAACATAAGATAATAAAACATCAGCCAATCCTAAAGCATTTAATGTATATAAATTAGAAATGGACCTACCAAATTACAGCACGTGTTTCATTACTCTCAAATTCTCATTCAGCTAATCTTATGTGGCCCTCTTTTTTAACTTTTGAGTTTGGGTATTCTGTGATTGGTCACTCATGGTCTGATGACTGATTGCCAAATAAGAGGAACAAATCTGACACTACAAATAGTATTTCAGTCTACTATTGACAGAGTACTAAGTATTCAAAATACATCTTAAGAGCAAGCATGACATGCCATTAATTAGTTCAAGTCAGAAAAAAATAAGATGAATGAGCTGTAGACAATTAGAAATAAATGGCTAAATTATGAAACTAATTAACATTCCAACATATGTTTTATCCATACAAATAAAACAGGACTTTGATAGTAACTTCAAATTGCTGCCCTGGCAGTATCATCTTTTAGATTCAATTGCAGAAGTAAACTGAAATGGCATGCCTGCATTTCAATGAGGCTAGTTTCATGTCGTGGCTTTTCCTTGATTTGTTTTAATCACAGTTTGTGAAAACCACATTCATTAATATTATGTGAGCTGGCAGTATAGCACAGTGTTTTTGTCATGTGTCCCCAGTGCTGTGCAGCCAAGAAAGAAGGAAACAAATGGGATATATACGTTATAAGTGTGGTGTACAGGGGTGGGGCTTGCCCTCCTGTAAAAGAATATTGTGTGTGTGTGTGTGTGTGTGTGTGTGTGTGTGTGTGTGTGTGTGTGTGTGTGTGTGTGTGTGTGTGTGTGTGTGTGTTTGTGTGTGTGTGTCGTGTGTGTGCCTGTAAATATTTAGGCATTTCCTCAATATAAGAAAATCAATGAAGCATAGCTTATTTTTCAATGACTTGACCAAACATAGGGAAAGAAACTGAAGCATTCAATTGAGTTTTAAGTATAACAAGGAAATAATTAAACATAAACCTCCTAAGCAGTTAAGCAAATAGAAACGTAATGAAACAATCATGCTAGTAATAAAATATCAGTCAATCCTAAGGAATTAAACATATACGAATTAGAAATGGACCTACTAAATTGCAGCATGTGTTTCATCATTAATTTGTTGCAGTGCATGGAGCATGGTGAATATGCTCCAGTATCACAAAAAAGACAACCAGTTAAGCACTTCTAGTGCGAGACATGATTTTAACAGTTGTTAAGTCTCCGGCATCAGTTAAGACTGAGTATTTTGCTAAGCGGTAAAACTTACCAATACTAGCCAGCAAAAGACAGTACCAGAAGTAAAAAAAAAAAAATATTTGTTTCTGCCTGCTATCTGTGCCAGTAATATGTCTCTGACTTTCTGTAACATAAGAGGAGATGTAAACTAAAATAAAACACAGGAGAGAATAATGGCAGGGCAATATGCTCCTCATAAACGAAACATCCAAACAGTCAGAAATGACTTGCGCTATCCCATGGCCATGTTTTTGTACTTTTAAAAGGACTTGTTTTTTTATTGTTCTTGGATCGTTCTTGGTGAAGTGAAAACTGCCTGTTTATGTGAACTGCCTTTTCACATTACATCGTACTTTTGTATGAAGTGCTTGTGTATTTAGCACAAACGATAGCGCAAGTCATTTCTGACTGCTTGGATGTTTCATTTATGAGGAGCATATTGCCCTGCCATTATTCTCTCCTGTGTTTTATTTTAGTTTATATCTTCTTTTTTAAGGGGAGAATTGACCTCCGAGCAGCTATTTTCTTTTTATTATAAGAGGAGATGTGTTACATTACCTTTCTGACAGTGCTTTATAGCTGTTAAAACCTTCAAAACACTTAGCTCTTTCTTAAGCTATTAGTACATGAAGCAAATATTGCCATGCACTAGTAGTTAAGAAAAAAAAAGAGTTAAGTGTTTCACTGGCTCTCTGATCATAACCCTTTATTATGTGTTCTCAACATGCTTGCCAAGATTCACCTCAAGAGCAAATTTCTTGGCATCCTTGTTTTGAACACATAATAAGCTGCTTATGATTGACGACCCAATCATAATCCTCTATATTTATTCCTTTGTGAAGCTGAGTCCTATACTTAAAGGTAACCAAATCCACTTTTATTAATTAACATAAGATACACTGTTACAAATGTTGTGCTGGGATGCTTAATACATTCTGAAAAACTTTAAAATGTGGTCATCTGAATAATATGTTTCCCTGCATTATTCCTTGTACCGCATACATTTCAATTTGTCTGTAATCTAACTTTATTCATCCTTTGAGCAATGTAGCTTTATTTGCAATGGCATGTTAGGGCATAGGCAACCTATGGCATCTATCAGTTATACTTGCGTGGAGCAATGAAGTTACTGGCATTTTTATAATGGACCAAGTCACAGTTCATATATTAAGAATTTGATCAATTATTGCAGGCACTTCTTCTTCTTGGCTCATTAATAAAGTTTTGAAAACTATAAGGAAAGGTTCCAGAATGTACCAGTCTGTTCATAAGGGTAGGCGAATTGATGATGGATGAAATTTTAGGTAGTGGTTTCAAAGTGTGCCACATACATAGTCACATAGCAAAGCATGTCAGTGCTTTATAATAATTGTGGTAATTTTGGTAGCAATGGGAAGTGACCATGTACAAACTGCATGTCTTCTTTAAAGTCTTCCCCCAGGATTCAACAAGCTCTGCATGGCGTGCAGGAATAGTGCAAGAGCTGCTGCACACAATATGGCCGACGAGCGATCCAGAAACAAGCTCCTGGGACATGAACGAGCGCTCCAACACTATTCCTGCATGGACACAACTCCTGTATGCTAATTACCCCATTTGCTGGTGGAAACCATGCAAATGAGGTGAATTAGTGATCCAGGAAGCAGGCAGGTGTCTGTGCAGGACTACTGTAACCTGCAGAAATGTATTTGGTTACTAACCGAATACATTTCTGCAAATTACAAAACGGAGGCATGACAGCTCAAAAGAAAGCATGTATTCCATGTAGTAGGCATGCCAATGGCTAAATATATGGCTATTGGCATGGAAAATAGTTGCAAAATTATAAAAAAAACTTTTTTTTTTTCTGACCGATTTCAGCTGTTTAAGCGTAGAGCAGTGGTGCACAAATGGGATCGGCCCAAAAATAAGGAAAAAAGTTGGATATAAGCTTTTAAACCCAAATTAGGATTCTGTCATAATAGTTAATGGCATGCATAAGACAACAATACCATGGAATAGTGGTTGGTAAGGAGGAAGGCTGAGTGTCAGTTTTGTAACCATGCATTAGCAGTCAGTTTTATGCAAATGAGGGGATTGATACTGAATTGCAGATTTCCTGTCAGTGTTAGCTTGCACCCAACTGTGTAGGTGCAGCAACACCATACTATAAGCACAAGAGGTAGATGACCTCATAAGGGGGAGTGTCATGCACACTGTAAGCTTATTGGAGCTCTGTGGCCTATGTTTGTCCTTAGCTAAGCACATCTAAGGAAGAAGGGTGTGTATGAGGCAGCTTAGCAGTGTTTACATTGCCTAAATGGGTGTTTTAAACAAAAAAAAAAAAAAACACAGGAAATAGCAGCTCTGTTCATGTCTAAGCACTGGGTATGCGCGCTGTGCTTCGGGGCTTAAACAGGAAGGCAATGGAAAGGAAAACAGCAGTAGGAAGGCAATCAAGGAGAGCTACCATAGCTGGCAGGTGAAATGTATCAGAATCAACCAATTACACAGGCAGCAGCCCAGCCCAGAACACTGCTATAAACTATGCAAACACCTTTCCTTCTGGTTTTTCCCACAAACTCTACACCCCCGTTGTACACAGACGGGGAAATTTTACCTGACAAAACTAACAAAATGATAGGGGCTACTGTCACCCTAATACATCAATATGTGGAAGAGGCTGAGGGTGGTGAGGATGAGAATGCTGATGACCAACCCACAGTGAGGAGAAGGAGAAGAGTGTACAGACCCAGGATAACCTACCAGGGGCTACATGAGCTGGACATAGTGGAGCACTATACGGTGGACAGGAACATCCTACAAAAAATTGTTGAGCTGTGCCGGCCACGCCTCACACACAGAACCAACCCTCCATGCCTACATGCTGACCACTTCCACACAATATAGAACCCATCCCAGTGGATACCAATGTATGTATAGGGTTAAGAATATTAGCCACAGGTACCTTCCAAAGGCCAACTGGGGATATCATGGGGATCTCACAGGCATCAGCATCCAGGGTACTCCACCAGTTCCTGATGCCATGTCAGCACATGCCGGTGAGCACATATATTTCCTCAAAACCTGTGAGACATTGACCAGCAATATGCATCTCTTCCACCAAATAGCAGAATACCCTGAAGGAGTGGGTGCTATAGATTGCACGCACATACACATCAAAGCACCACCCACTGAATGGGGTAGGGTCTACATAAACCACAAGGGCTTCCCCACCATCAACTGCCAGGTCATGTGTAATGCCCAGGGCATTATCTTGAATGTGTACGCTGACAACCTTGGAAGCTATCACGACTCCCACATCTGGCATATGACACAGCTGTACCAAAGATTTTCCAGTGGGGACATCCCATATGACCAGCTAGTGGGGGATTCTGGTTTACGCACCGGAGCCGTGGCTGATGACACCCATCAGAAATGCACACACACCCAAACAAGAACTCCACAATGAGGCACATGCATAAACCAGAATCATAACAGAGCATGTGTTTGGGATGCTCAAGTCACGGTTTTGGTGCCTGGACATATCCAGTGGAGCCTTGCAGTACTCTCCAGCTATGTGTACACAAATTTTCATTGTATATGCCATGCTACGCAATATGATCCTGCGGAAACAGCTTCAGCAGGAACAGCACGGGACAGGGCCACACAGCCCCCCACCATTGCAAGGCCAGCACAAGCACAGAGTAACTCAGAGGAGAAACAACCTGAGCCTGCCCATTTAGGCAGAAGGAAGCATGCCCAGTATGCTCAGGCTTTGGCAAAGAGGCAACGCATAGCACATACACTGACATGGTAGGGACCCAGGGAATGACACCTCTCTCTGACTCGCACGTACAGTAAAAGGGATGCCAAGCATGACACTACCTGTGCTTTACCATGTATAGGGAGTGTACTATGTGCATCCGGCATAGCCCTCCAGCACCATCCTCAGTACTGGCACAGTCACAAGGTAAGTCACTCTTCCTGTCAATTGCTGAATGTAGTAGCATGTTCTGCTACTTGTATCTATGGTATGGATGTGAGCATCCAAGGGAATCAGGTGGCTGAATGGAATGGCAGCAGATAGTGGACACCTATATGGGCAGCATGAAATCAATAACAAATACTGGTGTCAACAAAGTAGGCAGTACTAGACAAGGTGACAAATCCCACTGCAGTACATGTGGTGGCCCAGATGTGTGTCCATAGGACACACACATGCATGTCAGTGAGGCTCACATACCCAACAACAGCCTCAGCCAGCAACACAGGTGTAGATGACCATAAAGAAAGGCTGTGCTAAGGCCTCCAATTGATGGCAATGGAGAACACCCCCCCCCCCAGGACCTAAACAGACAGACTGCAACAGGTATGGCAGTCGTATGTTGCTTCTGAAGGGTAAGAAGTCTGAAACTGAAATATAGGTCAATAAAGCCTAATATCTGTACTCTACTGATATGCCTAGCCTGCATGATAGGTCAGAATACAAAACTAAATGGAAGCCAACAGACTACCTGAAATACGAGTACAGTTATAGCAAATGTTTACAATTGTCAGGTATGCCCCCCCCCTCACAATCTTATGTAGAAATGCAGTAACATGTACGTGTGGGTTTAATAACAGTGGAGCACAGATTACCTGAGCTGGCCCAATTTACAGGATAGATTGTTGCATATGTACAATATGCAGGGGTCTGTGTGTTAGGTTGCTGTGTGTTCTATATTGTGTGGAAGTGGTCAGCGTGTAGGCATGGAGGGTTGTGTCTCAGTGGCCTATAGCCAGTACTGTTGATGACATGGCCATGTTCTGACAACTGCAGTGCCAACCACAATGCATCCCAGCAAGACCCAATTCAGCTGTCATCCATAGTCACTGTTCAGATGTCAATATCTGTCACCATCTGAAAGATGGACATGCCATGAATGTGGGCCCAGACATACACACAGTACACAGGTGGAAGTACCCTAGACAGTGTACATAAAATTTAACTGTCAACTGCACACACCTTTGGAATTGTACATACAGGTTAGCAGCACATTAGTTGTCTGTGTACTATGGAATACTGATGTAGTCTGGCCAATCACTGGCAGACCACAAAAGGTACAGTTGTAAAGTAATGAGAGACTGCCTATGTCCCCACACAAGGCAGCATAAGGGGAATGGCCCAGGTATATCTGTGAGTCAGCTGCAAGAAGCTTCCATATCACACATGCACTCAGCTCACCCCACCATCAGCCGCAGGTTTATTACAGGTCATATCCCTGCTGTTGGGAATGAGTACAGTATGACCCCTACTTCTGTACGGGAATACCCACAGAATGCAGCATGCTGAAGAGGTGTCCCATGCAGGTGTGTCCCTAGCTGTAAACAGCACCCTGCCAGCATCCAGACCAATGGATTAATATGGACAGGAACTATTGCCATGAACACTTTACACACTTATCATGTCACCCCAGGAGAATCCAGTAGCTCACAGGCTGGGAATGTAGGAGTAACAGAATGCACTGGCCTGCTACAGATGGCCTGCATAACTACCAAATGCCCCACAGTCCTCTGTCAAAGGCCTGTGCCTCACCCGTACTGCCAATGTATGTTATCTCATGGGGTCCCAACTAACAACATAACACAGTCCACTGAACACAAATTCAAGGCCATGTTGACAAATCCCAGTAGCATGGCCACCATGTCTTACTGCATGAACTGTGGACCAATGCCTAAGTACCGTTGGGATGAAGGGACATCTATAGGGATACTTCTCAGATGTCGCTCGCATAATGTTAGGAAGAGGATAGAATAACAGAGTGGGAAGGTGTAGAAGCATTGACGCCATGGAGGGTGTGAAGTCTGAAACTCTGATGTGTGCCCATACTACCCCTGCCTGCAAACCCAGTAATGGGTGGCTACAAACCTGCTCATAAACCACAATGTGAAGGGGAACTGACCAGATATATGAGCCCTGCCTCTGAGTAACTTGAGTGAATCTGTACAGCTGAGAGATATGGCCACAGCAGGATATGACCATTCTGTTACATTGATAGATGTACAAGCAGGGGATCCCCAGCCACCACAGTACCAAGGTGCTGGACCATTTACACAGACCCATCAGCAAGTGTCTGCAGCTACCCCTCCAGAATGGCATGAGTGTTCAAGAATATGTAGGCTGCAGACCACAATACTGGGCACAGCTTCATTTATCTTATATTTTCCAGGAAATAACTGTGAGCAAATAAGTATATCTGTCAGTAGTCGCTGATGTAATACATCACAGTGTAAAACAGTACATATATCTTAATATCTCTGCTAACACCAACCATGTAACACCAGCAGCACATACACAATAGTTAGAGTATCCCACTATCTTTCGCCCATTGTGACTCCATATTGTCAACCTATCAATAGATATCCTGCAGAAACAGGTTGCTAGATGTAGGTGTAGAACACCAAATCCTGGACTGGAGTACAACCTATCTACATTTGAAGTAATGTTGGTTTAACAGGTTTTGTGTGGATATAACTATTCTACATGATTTAAAGTCTGACATGACAGTGTTATGTGGTTGAGGAAACTCTCACCTGTAGGGCTATCTGCAGACTGGCCAGAGTTTGGAGTCTTACATGTGGTGTGTTACTCACACATTTCCTATCTATAGAAATGCAGTAGCATACTCTGATGATTGCAGTCAGTACATGGTGACATCCATGTGAGTTGCTGACTTCATATCCCTCAGAAGAGATATGTCACAACAAACTCTGTTACACCAGGAATTTTCTCAGTTTATCACAGCAATATGTCAATATTGGCCCTATGTTTGTGCCTCAGTTCCCCAAGTCTGTCACCCTTTTTTCATATGCCATGCAGTAAGAGGTGCATATGTAGAGTACAGACTGTGGTAGATGTCATTGTTCTTAGTCCTGCTCTATCTCACATTGCATGCTGCTCCAGTTTATGGTACACTATCAGCGTACATGTTTGTAGGGCCAGACTAACACATGTCCCATAACACAGTCAGGCATCAGACTACACTGGGTATTAGGCCAGTATTTGTAGGGTTAGTATGTGAGTGGCATATATGAGGATGGTTTCCATATACTGTACTATTAGTTAGGCTTACCATAATGTGACTGTACTGTGTTCAGACTGGTTGTGGGTATGCACAGTCACACTGGTGTCTGTTACTCTGTGCTTTTACATGCCTGTAGTGCCTGCTATATTTGCAAGTACATGTGTATTCCCCCATAGGAAACTTGGGTCAGTGTTGTGGCAGTCTGCCTGTAGTTTGCCCAGTGCTTTGTGACATGCCTAGCAGCTCAATGTATTTACCTAGTGTGATATGTCCAGATATTTGTCATATGTACTGATTCCTGGCCACCATAAGTGTTTAGCAGTGGGATACTGTGAAGATGTATGTCACTAACTAGTGGGAAGTATGTGAGCTTGGGACCTCTGCTCCTCCGGTTAATATGTGTTAGGACAGACAGGAGTGTGTGAATGCATAAACTGTGTGGGCTTTTCTATTCCAGTGTTTTTAATTTGCATGGCTGTAAACATCCATTTTGTCAGGCTTGGTCCACACATCTTGCACTAAAGAGTTCTGTGTATACCTCTGAACTGACCAGATTGTGTCAGAATGCCAATGTTTATTGGTCATATCTCTGCAGTATTCCACAGGATCATTACTGTGATTTGTGTGGTACTTCACTATGATGATCTTATGATGTCTGTCAGTAACCGATGGTGTACATGTCAGTATCAGAAGTGACTTCCCATATAAGTCTGCTCACACAACCCCTGTTACTTTAGCAACATTCTACATTTATACCTGCAATACTTGCATTACATCCCCTTGCACTAAGAGGTTGTGACTATTGGTGCTGAGATATGACTCCACTACATGTTATGGGCATATATATATATATATATATATATATATATATATATACATTGTATATATGTTGTTTTTTTACTTTTTTCTTCAGTGTTTGAACTTTTACAAGTTCGAACATATGCCCCCGGATTCAGCAAGCGACTAGTGCAGGAGCTCCAGCAGGCAATATTTCTGCCGTGCGATCCAGGAATAAGCTGTAGGGACGTGCACGATTGCTCCTGCACTAGTCCTGCATGGACTCAGCACCTGTATGCAAATTACCCCATTTGCAAGTGAAATCCATGCAAATAAGGTGAATTTGCAATCCAGGAAGCTGGAAGCCGGCCATGCAGGACTTGTGTAATCTGCAGAAATGTACTCGGCCAGTAACCAAGTACATTTTTACAAACTACAAAATAGAGCCATGACAGCTCCAAATAAAGAGTGGATATTATGTAGACAGCATGTCAATGGCCAAATATAAGGTCATTGGCATGGAAAACAGTTGCAAAAAAAAACAATCAACTTTTATTTTTTTTAGCTGATCTCGGCTGTTTAAGCATAGGGCACCGACGTGCAAATGGGATCGGGCGAAAAATAAAAAAAGGAAACCTAAAATAAGCATTCTCACCTAAATAACTATTTTGCCATTATACTCAATGGCAGGCAGAAGACAACATAGCCAGTGAACAGTGGTTGCTAAGGGGGGAGGCTCAGTGTGGGACCTGTAACTATGCATCAGCAGGCAATCCTATGCAAATTAGAGGATTTTACTGAATCCCAGATCTCCTCTGCATGCTAGTCAGCATCCAACAGTGTAAGAGCAGGAATAGCTTGGTGCAAGCCTAGGAGTTAGCTGACATCATAGGGGTGTGCGTCAGGCATACTGTAAGTGGATTGGAGCCTGGATCGGGTTTGCCCTTAGCTTAGCAGAGCTAAGCAAGGGGGTGTGTCTGAGGCTGCCTAGCACTCTTTACATTGCCTAAGCAGGTGCACGCGCTGCACAACAGGTTTTAAAGATTAAAAAAAGTAAACCAAGAAATAGCAGCTCTGTGCACATTTGAGCACTGTGTTTGC
Source organism: Protopterus annectens (assembly GCF_019279795.1). Lineage (NCBI taxonomy): Eukaryota > Metazoa > Chordata > Ceratodontiformes > Protopteridae > Protopterus > Protopterus annectens. Next base: position 613,853,491 of record NC_056730.1, on the reverse strand, counting down.
ATGGCACTCCCCTTGGCTTAAACAGGAAGGCAATGGGAAGGGAAAACAGTAGTAGGAAGGTAATCAAGGAGAACTAGCATAGCTGGCAGGTGAAATGTATCAGAATCAGCCAATTACACAGGCAGCAGACCAGCCCAACCCAGAACACTACTATAAACTATGCAAACAGCTGTCCCTCTGGTTTTCTCTCATACTCTACACCACCGGTGTATTCAAGTGGGAGAATTTTAACAAACCAAACCAACAAAATGATAGGGGCTGCAATAGCTATCATATAACAACATGTGGAAGAGGCTGAGGATGGTGAGGATGAGAATGATGTTGACCAACCCACAGTGAGGAGATGGAGAAAAGTATACAGACCCAGGGTAACCTACCAGGGGCTACATGAGCTGGAGACAGTGGAGCACTATAGGGTGGACAGGGACCTCTTACAGCAAATTGCTGAGCTGTGCTGGCCATGCCTCACACACAGAACTAACAGAGGAGAACCCATCCCAGTTGATACCAAGGTATGTCTAGGCCTAAGAATACTAGCTACAGGTACCTTCCAAAGGCCAACTAGGGATATCATGGGGATCACACAGGCATCAGCATCCAGGGTGCTCCACCCATTCCTGAATGCCATGTCAGCACATGTCGGTGAGCATGTATATTTCCCAAACACCCATGAGGCGTTGGTCAGCAATATGTGTCTTTTCCACCAAACAGCAGAATACCCTGAGGTAGTAGGTGCTATAGAGTGCACGCACATACCCATCAAAACACCACCCAGTGGATGGGGTAGGGTCTACATCAACTGCAAGGGCTTGCCCTCCATCAACTGCCAGGTCGTGTGTGATGCCCAGGGCCCTGGAAGCTATCACAATTCCCACATCTGGGATCTGAAGCAGTTGTACTAGAGATTTGCCAATGGGCACATCCCTTACGGGCACCTAGTGGGGGATGCTGGTTTCGCACTGGAGCCATGGCTGATGACACCCATCAGAAATGCACACACACCTGAACAAGAACTCCATAATGAGGCACATGCACAGAACAGAATTATAATAGAGTGTGTGTTTGCGATGCTCAAGTCACAGTTCCGGTGCCTGGACACATCCAGTGGACCCTTGCAGTACTCACCAGCTACATGTACTCAAATTGTCATTGTATGTGCCATGCTACACAATATGATCCTGCAGAAACAGCTGCAGCAGAAACGGCACATGGCAGGGCTACACAGCCCCCCCCCCCCCTCACCATTGCCAATGCCTGCACAGGCGGAGAGTGACTCGGAGAAGGAACAATCTGAGCCTGCCCCAGTAGGCAGAAGGAGGAGTTCCCAGTATGCCCTGGCCTTGGCAAAGAGGCAATGCATTGCACATACACTGACACAGGAGGGACCCAGGGAATGGCACCTCTCTCTGACTAGCACATACAGTAAAAGGGATTCCAAGCATGACACTACCTGTGCTCAACCATGTGTAGGAAGTGTACTATGTGCATCCAACATAGGCAGCCCTCCATCACCATCCTCAATACTAGCACACCTACAAGGTAAGTCACTCTCCTTACTAATTGCCAAATGGAGTAGTATGTGTTGTTACCTGTATCTATGGTATGGATGTGAGCATGCAAGGAAATTGGGTGGCTGAATGAGATTCCAGCAGATAGTAGGCACCTATAGTGGCAGTATGAGATCTGTAACAAATACTGGTGTCACCATAGTAGCCAGTACTACACATGGTGACAAAACCCACTACAGGAAATGTGCTGGGCCACATGCATGTCCATATGACACACACATGCCAGTCAGGGAGGTTCACATACCCAACAACAGTCACAGCCAGCAGGACAGGTGTAGACAAACACAAACAAAGGCTGTGCTAAGGCCTCTGAATGTTGCCTATGGTAACCCCCCCACAGGCCTACACAGACAGACTACATCAGGTCAGGCAGTGGGATATTAGTTCTGACAGGTAGGAAGTCAGAAACTAATATGTAGGTCAATCAAACCTAAGACCTGTAGTACACTGATGTGCCTCTAGTCAGCATGATAGGTTAGAAAACAGAATGAAATGGAATACCTGACATACCAGTACAGTCGTAGCAAATGTGCACAAGTGTCAGGTGTGTTCCTCCAATCCTGTGTAGTAATGTAGAAATAGTCAGGTGTGCCCCCCCCCCCAAATCCTATGTAGACATGTAATAACAGTCAGGTGTGCCCCCTCAATCCTATGTATAAAAGTAAAAATGGTCTGGTGTGCCCCACAATCCAATGTACAAATGTTGTAACAGTCAGTTGTGCCCTCCCAATCCTATGTAGAAATGTAGTAACAGTCAGGTGTGCCCCCCCCAATCTGATGTAGACATGTAGTAACATGTATGTGTAGGTATAATACCAGTGGAGCACAGATGCCCAGAGGTGGTCAAGGTAGCAGGATAGATTGTAGCATTTGTACAATATGCAGGTATGTGTGTGTTAGATTGGTGTGTGTTTCATATTGTGTGAGAGTGGTCAGTATGCATGCATGTTGAGGTTTGACATAGTGGCCATTGCCCACTACTGCCAATGACAGGGCCAAGTCCTCACAACTGCAGTGACAAAGACAGCCCCCCCCCAGTATAACACATGCTAACAGTAAACCATTGTAAATGTATGGTGATAATATGTGTCACCATCTGAAAGATGGACATGTCATGGCTAAATTTACAAGCAGTACACAGGGAAAAGTACCCCAGACATACAGTATATAATGTGTAACCATGAAATGGACACACCCTTGGAATTGTACATACAGGTATGCATCACATTATCTGGGCCTGTAATAGGGAATACTGGTGTCGTCTGGCCGAACACTTGCAGATCACAAAGGTGATAGGACTGATGTATTGGGAAACACCTGATGTACCTGCACAAGCCAACATAACTGGAATGTCTCATGCATATCTGTGAGTCCGATGCAAGTAGTGTCCATAGCACACATGCACCCAGCTCACCCAAACACCACTCACAGGTACCTCTCTGGTCGTATCCCTGATGTTGGGAATGGGTACGATATGACCCCCACCTGTGTATGGCAATAGTGAAAGAATGCAGCATGCAGTGGAGGTGTCCCATGCAGGTGTGTCCCTTACTGTAAGTAGCACCCTGTCAGCATCCACACCACCTAATCAATACTGATAGAAAGTATTGGCATGAACACCTAGCACACCTACCCTGTCACCTCAGGAGAATATACTGCATGGTGGTCTGGTACTGTAGAACCGACAGAATGCAACAGCCTGCCACAGATGGGCTGCATCACCACTAAATGGCCTACAGTCCTCTGCCAAGGGCCTGTGTCTCATACTTACTGCCAATACATGTTATGTCATGGACACCCAAATAACAACATAACACACTCCACATAAGCCACATGCAAGGCCATGCGGACAAACCACAGTAACATGTCCACCAAGTCCCACTGCATGAATGGTGATCCAACACCAAAACACAGCTGTGATGAGGTGATAACCTTAGGGAAAGTATCAGAGAATGTATGCATAATGTATGGCAGAGGATAGAATAATGGGGGGTGGGAACATGGGCAGCATGGAATGTGCAAGGTCCGACACACAGTCATGTGCACATACTATCCCTGGCTGCAAACACATACATGGATGGCTACAAACCTGCCTGTACACCACAATAGGGGTAATGTCCTGACTTATGACCCCTGCCACTGGGTAACCTGTGTGAATCTGTACAGCTGTGAGGTATTGCCACAGCAAGATAAGGCCATGCTGTCATGTTGATGGATGTACAAGTATGGGATCCTCTCCAGCACTGTACCAAGATGCTGAACTAGATACACAGACCCAGCAACAAGTGTCTGCAGCTCCCCTTCCAGAATGGCATAACTTTCCATGAATATGTAGGCATTTGTCCACAATACTGGACATAGCTGCATTCACCCTTGTTCCCCAGGACATCACCGTGAGCAAGAATGTGCACCTGACAGTACTTGAAGACATAAAATATCAAAGTTTATAACAGTACACATGTCTGAATATCTCTGCTAACACCAGTACCATGTAGCAGAAGCAGCACAGACACAATCACTTACAGTACACACTATCCCTTGTACAGTTTGACCCATATTGCCAACTGATCTACAGATATCCTGCAGAAACAGTTTGCTACCTGTAGGTGTAGAACACAAAGGTCTCCACTGGAGTACAAACTACCTGGAATGGATCCACACATTCAATACAGAAGGGCATACTGGGCATGCTCACACACTTACAGAAATGAAGGCAATGTCAGACAACAACATACTGAAAGGTCATACTGAGCATGCTCACACACTTGAACAAGTGAAGCCCATGTCTGCAAACAACAGTGGACCATACATATCTGACAGTTGCAGATGTTAGTACATACACTCCTCAGTATGCACCAGTCATGCTTTGCAAACACATTGGATAGGAATACAGACATATATCCAAGGACAACATTCTATAATATGCCAGAAGTAGACATACATATATGTGTGGAAGAGAGTGACAGTGACAAAGAGCCTTCCATCATGAGGCCTGTCCTACCCAGCACACAGCCAAATGGCTACAACCACATGATGTGCAAATGTCACTCACTGTAGAAATTAGTCACTGGTATCCATCAGCAGTACAGACTCAGTGGAGCAAGTGCTATCTGTGCAACATGACTGTACAAGGAAGTAGTCATCTAGCAGTTGTATACACGTACCTGCAGAATATAAACATGTGTGTGCCTGTGTGTGGTGCGTCAACCTCTAGATGAATGGGTTATGGCCCATGCACATACACTGCCCTCCCCATGCTGTACTATGACAAGCCTGCTGATGTCACGCACTTTGAAATACACATTTAGGAGTGGAGTAGCCTAGTAATCTCTGTTGTGTGTCCTAAAACTGCGTGACGCTGTAGTGTGATAAATTAGCTAGGTAGGAGTTCTAATCCCAGACATGGCAACTGTGTGTGTGTGTCTCTGTCTGTGTAGGGAGCAATGCTTTTTAGGCTAGCCACACTCAGTACAATTCATATGGACTACTTTGGCAAGGCTGCTGATGTTATTCACTGTGAACTACACCTTTGGCAAAAGAATAGCCCAGTAATCTCTGTGGCGTGTCCTGTAACTGTGTAATGCTTTAGTGTGATAAACTAGTTAGGTAGGTGTTCTAATCCCAGACATGGTATCTGTGTGTGTGTGTGTGTGTGTGTGTGTGTGTGTGTGTGTGTGTGTGTGTGTGTGTGTGTGTGTGTGTGTGTCTCTGACTGTGTAGGGGGCAATGTTTTTTAGGCTGGTCACATTCACTACAATTCAAATGTCTTACTTTGGCAAGCCTGCTGATGTCATTTACCTTGAAATACACCTTTGGGAAAGGTGTAGCCCAGTAATCTCCATGGTGCACCCTATAACTGTATAATGCTGTAGTGTGACAAACTTGTCAAATAGGAATTCTAATCCCAGACATGGCAACTGTATGTATGTGTGTGTGTGTGTGTGTGTGTGTGTGTGTGTGTGTGTGTGTGTGTGTGTCTCTGTCGGCTTAGGGAGCAATGCTTTTTAGGCTAGTCACACTCACTACAATTCAAATGCCCTACTTTGGCAAGGCTGCTGATGTCATTCACTGTGAAATACACCTTTGTGAAAGGGGTAACTCAGTATTCTCTATGGTGTGTCCTATAACTGTGTAATACTGTAGTGTGATATAGTACTTTGGTAGGGGTTATATTCCCACACATGGGAACGTGTGAATGATTGTGTGTGTTTTTCTTTGTGTAGAGAGCAATGCTTTTAGGCTAGTCACACTCACTACAAATCAAATGCCCTACTTTGGCAAAGCTGCTGATGTCATTCACTATGAAATACACCTTTGGGAAAGAAGTAGCCCAGTAATTGCTGTGGTGTGTCCTGTAACAGTGTAATGCTGTAGTGTGATATAGTACTCTGGTAGGGGTTCTATTCCCACACATGGCAAGGGTGGATGTTTGTGTCTGTGTAGGGAGCAATGCTATTTAGGCTAGTCACACTCACTACAATTCAAATGCCCTTCTTTGGCAAGTCTGCTGATGTCATTCACTGTGAAATATACCTTTGGGAAGAGAGTGCCCCAGTAATCTCCATGGCGCATCCTATAACTGTGTCATGCTGTAGTGTGACAAACTAGTTAGGTAGGAGTTCTAATCCCAGACATGGCAACTGTGTGTGTCTGTGTGTGTGTGTGTGTGTGTGTGTGTGTGTGTGTGTGTGTGTGTGTGTGTGTGTGTGTGTGTGTGTGTGTCCCTGTCTGTGTAGGGAACAATGCATTTTAGGCTAGTCAAACTCATTCATTACAGTTCAAATGCCCTACTTTGGCTAGCCTGCTGATGTCATTCACTGTGAAATACACCTTTGGGAAAAAAGTAGCCCAGTAATCTTGGTTGTGCGTCCTAGAACAACGTAATGCTCTACTGTGATATAGTTCTTTGGTAGGGGTTCTATTCCCACACATGGCAAGTGTGAATGTTTCTGTGTGTGTTTGTTAGTTTGTGTAGGGAGCAATGCTAATTTTAGGCTAGTCACACTCACTACAATTCAAATATCCTACTTTGGAAAGCTGCTGATGTCATTCACTGTGAAATACACCTTTCGGAAAGGAGTAACCCAGTAATCTCCATGGCACATCCTTTAACTGTGTCATGCTGTAGTGTAACAAACTAGTTAGGTAGAAGTTCTAATCCCAGACATGGCAACTGTGTGTGTCTGTCATTCATATCCTGTGTGGAGGTGGCTGTGAGTGTGTAACATCTGGACTAATTGTGAACTGGGTTTTGCAAATTTCTTATATGGTGACCCTATTATATGTCAAAATGTCCACCTTACAAGGATAACAGATGTAAAATAGCTGTGAGGCTGCGGTGGCAATTCATACCCCTACGTGTGACATCAAGGCCTGGCGAACAAAGGTAGCAACCCTTGTATTACACAGAGAACACTTTCAACCCATGTCTCATACACAAACACAATTGCCTTGGCAACAACCACTATGTTGGTAGTATCCTGCATATTGCCCACAGATAGCAACTATGGTGTGATTGCAGTGGACTACAGAGGACATGGCACCCTGCCCATCAGTACAATATGCACATACATGCAGACAGTGTGTCTTCACTATCTTTCCCCCAGATGCCTGCAACACCTGTGGTGCCATCAAATGTGACCCACCCAATAGTTACCCAGGTGACTGGATGGTGAATAAAATACCCACCTGTGTGGGCCAATCCAGGCACATGAAGCCAGGACAGGCACATCTGATGATAATCTGTGTACGCAACATGGGCCAGACACCCCAGGCACAGTTCCACATGTCACTGTACATGCATGTGGGATGTGTGCGCATCGCAGACAGCATCCATGTCATGGTCTAAAGAACACATACATGGCAACCATTGCATAGCAATGACCACACCCAATAGTTACCCAGGTGACTGGATGGTGAATAAAATACCTACCTGTGTGGGCCAATTCAGACACTACACCCCTGAGTCACACTGCAGACCATTGTCATGTGTCCTGGTGCCAAGGTAAACCCTTTGCCTAGACTTGTATAGCCTTCTGGCACAGTCAACCACTACACACCCATGAATCAATGCACGGATGCATGTCAGTACTAGCACCCTGTGTCTGTGTGTGTGGTGTATGATGCTTTCGACCACATTCACATTCACTACAACCCCAGCTGGCATACTGTAGCACACTATCTGATGTCAGACACCTTCACATACCCTTTGCCTATATAACCTCTGGATAACCCCCGTGGTGCATGTAATACCTGCACAGTACTGTATTGTGGCAAACTAACTAGTTAGAAAGTGTTTTCCTGATCCTGCCAACTGTGTCAATGTGTGTGAGTCCCTGAGAGAGTGTGGCTGTGTTGACGCTGACACCTGTTCATGTGGACAGGCATTTGTACTACACCTACTGTATCACTACCATATCACTGTTGCAGATGTCACTCACCATTACATATACATTTGGATAGCTCTTCAACATGTAAGATATGTGGTGCATGCAATAACTGCATAGACATGTGATAGCAGTACATAGTCAGTCAGGGGTTTGATACCCTGTACTGGTAGGTGTGTGACACAAACATGCTTAGGTGTTACTCTCCGACCCCCTCCCTGACTTACTTTGCCTTTGTGTGCCTCTCACACTCCCTCTCTGGTGGATGTGGACAACTACACCTGCTTTGCTTAGGTAGCAGCATGTGTTTTGTAAGTGATGCTCATGATCAGCTGATGGCCTCTGCATGAATTGCAGTCCTCCTCTAGCTGATTGCATGTGGAACAGCTGTGGTCACATTCCCATAGCCAATTGCAAGGAAATGCAGTCAAACATCTAGGAACATCATGTTGGTGTTGGGCCTTTTCATTCACTGTGAGCAGGACCTAGATCTGGTGTTTCGCAAACAGCATCACGGATGGACTGGGGATTTACCTCTAACAACATACACTGTGGAAACAGGCCAACACAAAGGAGGGTGATGTGCCTGACATGACTACAGAATGTAAGTGTTGCTATTCTGCATTTGGAATAATGTCAGTTTAACAGGGTGTGTGTGTGTGTGGATATGGTTGGGCTACATGTTTTAATACCTGTCATGACAGTGCTATGTTTTTGAGGAAACCCCCATCTGTAGGGTAATCTGCAGACTGGGCAGTGTGTTGTGCCTTTTGTTTCTTGTGTTACTCACAGATCAAGAAAAAAAACAAGCAAAAAAACCAAGTAAACCAAATCAAATCCAAGCACGAGATGAAAAACAGGAATGCAGTAGCGTACTCAAATGTTTAATACCCGCTTTCGTCACAAGAAATTCTGAGGAAGTCTTGTGACGAAAGCGGGTATTAAACATTTGAGTACGTTACTCACAGATCACCTATCTGAGAACTGCAGAAGCATAGTCTGAGGATTGCAGTCAGTACATGGTGACAGCCATGAGAGCTACTAACTTCATATCTCTCACAGGACATATGTCATAACAAACCATGTTACAACAGTAAATGTATGAGGTTATCACAGCAACATGTCAATATTGGCCCTGTGTTTATGCCTCCAGCCACAACTCTGTCAACCTTTGCACATATGTCATGCAGTAAGAGGTACATATGTTTTGTACATTATTTATTCACATCATATCTGATGGGAGGATGGCATAATGGTTATGGTGTTTACCTTGCAGACACAAGGTGTAGGGTTTGATTCTCACATGGGTTAATTGGCTAGGCTTAAAATGGCCCACAAGGGCAGTTAGCTTAGTACTAATCTATGAAACTATGAACCTATAACACGTCAGTGCTACACATGTTATGTATAGTAGGGGTTATATTTGAGGACATAACCCGGGCATTCAGTGGTTGTGTGTACAGTACTGGAGGTCTGTGTACTTATGGTGATTGTCAACAGTGTGTGTATTGTGAAGATGTACCTTGGCCTGTGTACAGACTGTGGTAGATGTCATTGTTCTTGGCCCTGTTCTATCTGATGTTACATGCTGCTCCAGTGTATGTTACCCTATCAGCTTACATGTTTGTAGGGCCAGACACACATAAATAGGCATATCTGATATATCTACATATATAGGCATATCTGTACACATATGATGTGCATATATATATATATATATATATATATATATATATATATATATATAGCTATATATACATATATCTATACACACACACACACATATATATATATATATATATATATATGTATATATATATATATATATATATATATGTATATATATATGTATATTAAGAGATCTAACCATGGCCATATAGCCATATATATGATGCACTATACAGATGTGTATACAGACATATATATGAATATACATGTAGACATATATTAACATATTATATGTATATATATCCATATTCATGTCATGTGTAAATCTCAAGGTTGTGTATACCCTCACAGATGTATCTTCCTATATGTATCTGATATGTGTACATTATGATAAAACAACATATGTGATGCAACAGTCATATTAATAACAAGTACTACACAATTGTGGAAGTAAAGGCAATTGTTCAATACTAATCAATATGTGCATTGACAGATATATTGGAAAACAAGAGCTGCTTTCACAGTTGTCATGGTGTAGTGGTAAAGTGTTGTGACTATAGTGTACAGGGTCCTGGGTTCAAGACCTGCAAGGGCTGTTCATTTTGTTGCTGGGCAGAACAAGGGCTGTCAAATACAGAGTGGTTAAGGCAGTTTTGAGCAGCTGTAAGTGTGTTTGCACAGGTTTGCGCAATGGTAAGAGCTGCTAAAGCTACGGGTAACTGTATGGGCGCTTACACAGTGTAGGCTTTGCTTGCCAGTGTACAAATTAGCTTAGCTGTTATATTGGAGCAATGTTGATAACTGCTAAGCATGGCTTAGCCCTGGTAACCAGTTCACACCATCCAGTCTGATAACATAGCAGGGTAATGACATCTGTAATAAGTATATGTAATGCCATGTACAATACATGCGCCTATGTGCTGTCATTGCAGTAGCAAGGGCTGTGAGTGTCATGTCTGGGACACAGATGTATATGAGGCCTGTACAGCACTGTTATCCACGTGAATGTGTTACATACAGGGGTAGTAACCCTGGGTATGTGCTGTCACACTGGCATGTATTGTATCATGGCGGTACTACTGTTGACAGTGCTGTCCCAGGCAAGAGTAGAGTGCCAAATGTAGTACTGGCAACAGGCACACCTGCAGGCATAGCTGGACTCTGAGGCCTCCCTGTTATATCCCTGGTGTGTGAGCTGTGTCACAGTATATATCCCCTAATGGATAATGATCCAACATGTGGAATGTAACTATAGACTACTGTCTGTACAGCACATGTTAATGAGAGCTTCCAACATGTAGTTATGGCATACATATTGTTGTCAAATGTCTATCTGTCAATGCATTCATCCTACTGCATAGCTACTTGCCAAGCTGATGATCATCAGTCCCTGTAAAGATGTGCAGATGGCAGGTATCCAGCTGGGATATGTACAGGCAACCTATGCTTGATTGACACTTACATGTCTGCCCAGCTGTGTAAGAGTTGGCACATATAGGAGACAACATCATATATGAATCACATGCCATGGGTACCTCCACTACACTACCACAGTCAACAGAACATGCTTGGGTACAGGTCTCCATCACAGACACTAACCATGTGTTGTAATACATATTGCATGCATATCAACTTGATCACCTCAGTGGCCTTGTGCAGGAGGCACCCAGAATATTGGCTGATGCATGTCACTCTCACCCTAAGGGTTACCACAGTGGTGTTTGTTGATAGATCACCTGCTGCCACATGGCAGGTGGCAGGATACCACTGTACACACATCCCCTACACAAGCCATTTCTCCATGGACAATAGCTAGGAACACAGCTATGACCACCTTCAGCGATGCACCCCATTACTGACACATGTGTACATGTGAATTACTGAGTATAGCAGTGTCTGTGTGTTAGCACACCTGTACTTGGGAATTCCATGAGGGCCTTCACAACCACCACAACACCCATTGCCATAGTCAGTTGTGGCTGCTGCTCTATGGGACATTACATGTACCCTGTTATGCTCCTCTCCATACTGGCTACAAAAGCCTTGCAGTACCAGCACAACAGTGTTGTACAAATGGGTCAATAGACATGGGATACCCATTTAGTTCTGGCAAGTGTGTGTATGTGTGCATGTCTATATATCTGTAGGGTACAGCATTCTGAGGTCACGTGCTCCTGTCACACTACCCACACAGTAGTACAGATAGTGCTGTTGCTGCCCATAGATGAGGCTTGACAATGCAGCACCCTACTATGCTTGTGGCATGTGCATAAGATGCATATCCCTGTAGTATACAAAACTGTACCACCACTGTTGGGATATACAATGGGTTGTATTGCAGTCATGGGCAATGTTGTGATGGTGGGTTTGTCAGAGTGCCATCATGGGTTTCAGGGAGTACAACATCCACTGGGGGATGTGGGTGCTGTGTACACTGTCATTATACCAAGGTGCACCTAGTATATGTCCCATGTACCACTTTATGGTTACCACTGTCACTATCAACCATACAGGTAACTGATACCACAATCCAGCCCAGTTATGCATGTGCTGTGTGCAGCCTACCTGTAAGACATTGAACACATGGTCAAGTTAGTTAGCAGCGATAGGCCCAGGTCTCTCGGGTGTGCATCTGCCTGTTATGTGTCTGTTAATGTGTATATGAAGATATGTCACACTATGTATTGTCCATATACACCCATTACGTCCCCCATTAGCATACTGTACATGTCTGGGGATGTTCTGCATGTAACATGTAACCTGGAACACACCTCACCCTAAATGCTGCGTGGTGTGTGCAATGAAAGCCACACACTTCAGTATCACTACATACCTAGGTAAGGGTCTAGTCCCAGTGTTGCCAAGTAAAAGTGTGCATGCATGTGGATGGGTCTACATCAGGTTGCAGATTCTACATGTCCCAGTGGGTCACCTGTCCATGTGGCACAGGAAATAACTGTTATACAAACCTGTGACATGTGTTCAACTGTACCCCAGATATGTCACAGCCATGGTGTCACCACAATGCCATACCCCATTGTGGAATATGACTGCAGACCATCCTCATTCTGACACATGTACACCTACAACACAAATGGATAACATTATGGAGACAACAATCAACCAGTGCTACTAACAGCTATAATGCATCATTGATAGATGGCTACACTACCTGACATGCATGCATTAAAGTTTACTCCTGACAACATGTTACACTGCAGTACTTTGGTACACTGTAGTATAGTCACCATGTGCATCAGAACCATATTAGCCTGTCCCTGCATCGATGTTATGGATGAAAGGGATGTGGCACAGGTATCATCATATGCAAAGGGTGTGTTGCTGGTTTGCCAGAGGCCGAGGGTGGGCCATACATTTGACACTATGTGTGTGGGTGAGAGGTGTAATGTGAACTGGGCATGCTGATGTGGTGTGTGTAGGTATGGGGTTGCCCTAGGAGTGTTTGTATAGTGTGTGGGTATGCATGCACACAGTTCTGCCATGTGGCTACCCTACACAAGTGTTTATGGACAGCTGCAGACCATACCTAGCAGGGTGTGCAGTTCACTGCCTCTGGCCATGGACACGTGGACTGTGCCTGCCAGGTGTTCCATGGACACATCCAGGTACAGGCCTTGATGTGCTACTCTCCCCTGATGATGACAGATGTCCACTGGAACCAGGACCACATGCTTGTGGCCTGCTGTGGTGGGGTGTGGACAGCGCCCCCCACAATGCTGGGGCTGGTACTGCCACTATGGGAGCCCCTTGGTGACCTAGCGCATCTACGTTGACTGCCAGCTGTTGGTGTTGCTGGCCTACATCCACATGGCCATCACCACACTCCCACCACATGTTCAAGCATGTAGATACCACGGTCAATGAGGGCCATCATCTCATCAGGCCATCTATCATTGAGCTTGGTATAAGCACAGATGGCACCAGAGAGTTCGCGGAAGTTGTCACTTGCAGATGCGAGAGCAGCCTTCTGCAGTCTCAGGCCCTGTCTGGTGTAACATTCCATACGTGCCTACGCTGCCATGACAGCCTGAATCATGCACGTGGTGGTACCAGTTGTGGTGCATCTGTCAGGGGCATGATGACCAGTGGTCCTACCATGAGCACCCTGGGACATCTGTCTATGTGGTGCCCTGTTGGATATCCAGCTATGCCTGCTGTGACCAGACACAGTAGGCATGGTTATCACACTCCCCTGTGCACTGCCACCAAATGCCAGCTATCCCTCCACTATGGCCACTGGTGATGGGGTACATACAGGAACTGAAACTGTATGAGGGGTTGGGGTGGCTAAAAGGGGGGTGTCAAATGATGGCACTGTTTCAGCTTCTGACAGCCCGACCTGTGCCTCAACAGTACTATCATCATCTTCGGTGTCTGTATGGACACCAACATCAGATTGCATGCAGGAGGGACCCTGACCCACCTTGCCACCTGTGGGGGAAATCAATACACGCACTGTAAGACCTGTACAGCATTGCATAACAGTACACACACACACACACACACACACACACACACACACACACACACACACACACACACACACCACCTTAATACATACCTGTCCATGACTTTACAGACAGTCCCATGTATATTCCCATGTGTTCTCCATTCTGCATCACACTTGGTAACATACACTCATTAATACCACTCTTTAACGTATAATTCCTCTAAATGCCTAGACAAGTGATCACACACAAGACCTGTTACTCCATTACTTTCCTGACCTGAGTGGAGTGGTTTTACATGGCATCAATGCTGTCATTCAGTGTTCACCCTGTGTATGTCTGGACATCATGAGTATGGCCCCTATATGTGAGGGGCTACTATGTTCACTCCATAATATCACGCACTGGAGTGTCATGTGTCTGTATTGCTCATTACATTCCAGATATGCTGCTCAATCAGCCTATCATGTGACAACTGTAATAGATGGATACACTCCCTGGTGTTGTCTAGTAATTCCTCAATGCATCTGTAGTGCTGCATATGTGGGTTGTCAGTCACCTCTCTGCTGAATGTGATATTAAGGGTGTACCTGGCATCTACCTTCCCTCCCAATACCTGTTCCATGATACAGACCTTATTATACTATCAACTGTCCTGTGATTACATACATGACAACTGTTCCTGGTGTGTCATGTGTCAGTCCATGCACTGCACAATCACAAAGGGAAGTACTGCTATATGAACAACCCTACAATCACACATGTGCATACATGGACACCCACACAAACACACACACATGCACACATGCATCCTACATGCATCAGCCTCCCTCTACTTCACCAGAGTGAGCATACAGACAGACTAACCACCCACTGAGACACACACACACACACACACACACACACACACTCACACATACACCCACACACACCCACACACACACACATGCAGCTATAGTTAAGCCATGCTAGCAACAGTATACATGTGTGTGACGCATGTGCTGTGTTACTAGGTGATGCACCTTCCCCTGGATAACACTGCACCCATGTACACAGTATGCACCTGTTCTGCACCCTGCCATGTACTGTGCACCACACCTCACAGGTGTACAACCCATTGCTGAATGTGTAGTACTGTGTCAGTTATGTCAGCTTTAATGCTCACAGCCCCTATGTTTTTCAGCAACACATACCTGGGATGATATGTGAACAGATGTCATTTGTGAATGCTTAATGTCTGGTTTACAACTCTTAACATCAGCGGACCATGTATGACCAATCCAATACTATTACACTGACAACCGTCAGAGCATACCGTGGATATGGGGAGCCTACACACACTTATTGATATGACGCACCCTTCCTTGATCTGCCATGGGACAACATCACCGCATATGTTAACAGCACATGACCCCGATATCTGACATATGTCCTGTACATTCACATGCAGTGTCTATGGAATGTGTTAGGTATACAGATGCTGACCACGATGCATACACTCCGTGTGTGTATATGTGTGCACACCCTTATCATGACGGTTTGTTGCACCTATTGTTATGTGTACTACAGCAGTCACTACTCCTGACAGGCGTATACTAGCATGGGCCATCTGCATTTGCCAGTGTATGTTCAGTCTCCCCTACACATGTCCCCATAAACTGCATGATTGCAAGGTCTACTCATGTGCACATCCCTTGGTGTTCACACACTGCCATCACTATTGCTGTATGGGTAGGGTTACATCTGCCACAGTTCCTGAACCTGATTGTGTGCAGATACAGCCATTCTTAGCATCCTTAGGATCCCTGCTGCAGTGCACTGGTGTGTCATGCTGACACCCCCCCACCTTAAGCCTTTTTGCAGATGTTTGACAAGTAAGGACTACATGTGTGTCAGTTTGCAGTGTCCCATACACTGAACACCACATGTTACAGCCTAGTCCCAGCTGATAATGTGAACCACAGTAATACATTATGCCATAGTGTAACTTTGCAACAGTTGTCATTGTACTACTGGTATATACACTGGTGTTGCACTGTATATGGGTGATGCTTCGAACATGTCCCTACTGTAGGCCATGTCTCCCACCATTATGTTACGCCCTGTGGACACATTCCACATTGACAGGATGTTAGTTATCTTGCAGGTGTCTGACATACCCTTCCAATACCACATCATGGCCACCACTGTGATGCCATGCATTTAACAGCAACCATACATGCACATGTACAGCATGCATTCTGGGTAGGTGTGTTAGATGTGTGCATGGAATATACCATAGCCATTACATGCCCAGTGTATTGGCAAGCATCAACATAAACCATATTCACCAGCTACAGGCTGCTGCCTTGGTGGTATACTGGAGGGACCTACATAAGAGGGCGAGAGATGCAAAGTTAGTGGCCACACCTGTTGCATTGCTACAGGGTGGGTGCAGCATTACAATACATCAACAGTACATGTCCACAGTACTACCACGTATGCCCATCTGTTTGTCACTACTATGCAGCAACAAATTGTATCAATGACATGTCAAATATGCATGATCTGCCTGTACAGATGTGGATGCATATGCAACAGTGGTCTACTGATGTGCCCTGTGGCCTTACCTGCACACTCCTTAGCCGGTGTGTGGGTAGCACCCACCTCCACAATGGTGTCCGGCAGTTGTTGGCTATGTGGACGTGCAGGTGCCATGAGGCTGGCTAGGAGCTCCTCAACACATGTCAGGGGGTATGGATGTCATGCCCCCCCCCCTGTTGTGAGGTGATCCGCCTGTCTTCAGCAACATGCTGATGGGCATTGCGAAGCAGGTCAGAACAATGATGCCGGACCTGCTCATAACTGCCGTTGTGCAATCCGACATCATTGACCCTGTGGACTTGGTCGTTTCACAGGGCGGTCCACTCCTGCTGCTCATGGGTGGCCCGGCCAAACAAGACAGGTTAGTGCTAGATTAGGTGGTTTAGCACAATGTCATTCTCAGCAGCTGAATAAGCCAGGAGCCTTCCATGTGACATCTTTCCTAAAAGACATAAAGATGGAAACAGATGTGAGCAAGTCATACAGAGAGGTTACCACAGTTCTTAATAAACATCACTGTCACCCCCCACCATATCAGTGACAACAAACTGTACACACAACTCAATAGGTATGGCTACAGCTTACTTACCAGTGCAACAGATATTGTATTGTACCACACTTTGTGCGATGTGTTTGTAGCCATGTTCCCTGTGTGGATACTATCATTGCTGGCCTGTTACAGACTATTTACCTGCACGCCATTGTCAAGGCCACTATAGTTCCATATATGCCTGTGGTATGCGTGATTGCTGCACATCTGACATTCTGTGTCATTGGGGATATATATGCATGCTGGTGGACATGTTCCATGATTGTGTAGACTATTACTACCCACATATGTTCTATAACAGTGATACAGTAGCATGATTATGGACTATTGGCCAGCAGAACCACCTCTTGAAACTCATCTGCTCATGTTACCAGGCCACATCACATATGGGACCCAACCTGGGGCCTCCTCATGTACTGGTCCAGCAATACCGTCAGGTGGAACCAACTCAGGGGATGTTGTCCCCCCCCTTGGGGACACACAGACATGATCTTGTCTCCCAAGTCAGGTCCAGGGTCTGTTCCATAGGGGGCTCCACAGACATATGTGGGATGTGCTACATCACCCTAAGGCACCCAGTACACATTCACAGGGTCAACATGCTCCTCCTGCTCAGCCTCCAGGCCAGGCACCTTTGGGATGTGGACTGCTGTTGTGAGTAGCAGTGGGTGGGAGGCTTGTTCCCATTGTGTGATTATTGGGGCCCAAGGGGCTTCCACATCACAGACCACACACACCATCCAGGGTGTTTACCCACCACATGTGTCACATACCACCCCTGTAGGCTGTCCTCTATATCTACCAACCCTGACCACCTCCACAACTATACCTGCCATACTTCCCCATATTTACATTCCATACTTCACGACAAGGGCAATGTGGTCCCAACAAGGGGTTCACATGTGACATACTTGTCCATGTTGCACACACTGACAGCTGTAGATATCTGTGTGTATTGTTATGTGTGCTGTTCCCTTGCACATAGCATGCAGCACTGTGGTGGTAATATAGGGGACATGTATTTACATACATATTTGTTTGTGTGTGTGTTTGTATAAATGTAGACATCTGCATATAGGAATATATATATATATATATATATATATATATATATATATATGTGTGTGTGTGTGTGTGTGTGTGTGTGTGTGTGTGTGTGTGTGTGTGTAGATATATATGATGTATATATGTGTCTATATATATGTCTACACATGGGTAACTTTATATATTGTGGACATACATGTTGATATATGTATATATATATATATATATATATATATATATATATATATATATATATATACATTTATGTACACATATACATACCTATATATGGGGTACATTCAGACGTCAGGTCCACAATCTCACAACACCTTCCTGCACAGCTGCACTGCTCTACCTTGCTACAACACAGACAGGTGCCACATATGGACACAGCCTGACATTAGGGGAGTATATGTAGGGCTGGATTGCAGGTATTACACACCTATGGCATTCCAGCATGCTACAATACAGGTTACCCTGAGTATCCTGCAAATGGTGGGATGTGGAACCCACGTGTCAATCATTATGGCATTACTTCCACCACCAGCTATTGGCCACAGTAATATACATGCTTCCCATTGCACAACGCACACTATGAAGGTTTACATCTTATCAGTCAGTGCTGCTCTGGACAGTTGATGGGTATGGCCCACTATCCACAGGGACAGACTCGATTGTCCTTAGCAGTTGTTCAGCTGAACATCATTACAACAACAACCCCTGATGGCACATATAAATCATTCCACATCATAAAGCCCATTATTATGGACCAAGTGCTACAGTCAATTACATGCATATATACTTCCCATACGTGTTGTGGGAATGATGTCTCTCCTGGATAGTTTGCTGGATGGATGTATTTTCTTTTCTGTTGTTTTTTTTTTTTTTTGCTGCCTTTCACCTTTCACCTTTCACCTCTCTCTCTCTCTCTAGTAAATGGATTGAGCTGCTTTGGATAGATTGCAGCATGGCTTTTGTAGGTGATGCACATAATCAGGTGATGGCCTCTGCACCAATATGTGCCCTTCACTTGATACCTGCATGAAGAATTCTGTGTAGTACTTCCAATTACCACTGTCATGGCAACCCACTACTATAAATCCCTACATTATGTGGGTGTGGTCTCTTTGACTTTCCTCTCTGGTGGACATCCTTCCTGTGTGTGGGCAGCAGTGTTACAGACAGCAGGTAGCAATACCTCTTACAGGAGAACTTGCATACTCAAGCCAGCTACATATTTGTATGAGGTTCCAGAAATACAGACAGAGTGTGAGTATTGTTGTTGTATACATTGTATAGCAATGGTCTTACAGGGTTTAAGTGTACATACTAGTTTAACATGGAATGCAGTCTGTCTGCATAGGTCTCAACTGTCGGCCTATCCACTTGAGAGGTGTGCCTGTTATGTTTTGTCTGTCCACCACACAGATCTTGTGTCAGATATATCACTGGCAGTGTGTCTGTTGAGTGCTATCAGTGTATGGCTACATCCATTTGTGTTTCTAACTTCATATACCTGACTAAGCATATGTTGCAGCCTATCCTGTAACACCAGTGACTTGCTTAGTGTATGACAACAGTATTTCACATATGGGCCTGTGTTCCAGCCTCTGTCCTCCACGTACATACCAAGCTCTGTCTATATGACATGCTGTCAGGGGTTGTTATGTAGTGGGCTGTGAATATGTCATGCTGCCATTCCTGCCATCAGTCCACCGGTGTTGTGGCCCCCACACATATTGTGGGGTTGGGTCTAAATAGGTGTGGCCTTCATCTGCACAATACATGCGTGCCCTTATGCACTCCAGAGGCCAGTGTATGTAACAGTGGTATATGGTCCTGTATGTCAGTCTATGGGGGGGTGCACCATAACCAACCTAGGCTGTTACAACATGTGAGGGTATCAGGGGTAAGCTGCCTTAAGGTATCTTAATGTACATTACCATACAATGCATCTTGGCTAAATGCAGGCCTACTGCTTCCGGCCAGACTGTTCTGTTTGTCAGTGTGATTGTGATGGTGTGCATTATGCCTTGTTATGTAACAGATACATCCCATTGTGTCAACTGAGGTCCTTACCCCCTAGGAATCATGTACAGAGTGTAGATAGAGGCTGCTGGACTATATATCTGCATTACTTATTGTTGATTGATTGTTATCCTGTGGCCCAGTCTGTCTTTACTATTGTACTACTTGAAGGCCTCGGCCTGGACAGCAACATATGTAAACCTTTCCAGACTACTGTATTAATATAACTGTTTCACAGTTGCATTAGTCTGTTTATATGTATGTCAAAGTCTAAACAGCTATAGGAAGTGTCATATACAACTGTAATAGTACACAAATAAAGCTTTTCCATGTATGCAAACCTGTGTGTGGTGTTATATCCTTTGACCTCTCTGTGGGTATATGTTGCAGGCAACAATTGCCATTTGTATGGGTGGCTCATACAGTGTCCAGTTGGTATGGTGGCAACTATAGGCATAGTGGGTAATCCGTATTGTGTGCACCTTCTACATATGCATCTTCCTATACATATCTATGGTTGTGTATGTGTAGTTACATATATATATATATATATATATATATATATATATATATATGTATATATATATATATATATATATATATATATATATATATATATATATGTATATGTATATATATATATATATATATATATGTGTGTGTGTGTGTGTGTGTGTGTGTGTATATATATATATATATATATATATATATATATATATATATATATATATGTATCTGCATACATGTGCATGTGTATATGTATCTTAGGAATGTTGATTGCTTCCACATTGTACAATCCCTGTGGTAGCCAGACTGTACTGTATGATATGTTACTTATACCAGCCTGACATCGTACAGGTGGGATAGAGTACTGTTAACATCTTTTGCCCATGTTGTGTCAGGTCCTGGTTATGGGATTTGCAGCAGTTGGTATTGTATTGCAGGGCAGACGTGTTTAGCTGTGGGGGGGAATATCTATACGTACAAGACGTATTTAGTCTGGGCCCCCTTAACCCCATTAACGGTGCATGTGGACATATATGTTTTTGCTATATTCTCTTATATATCTATAGATATATGTCTGTATATACATATATGGATATATATTTATATTTATGCTTACATATATATATATATATATATATATATATATATATATATTGCTGTATATATGTATATAGATGGTAACACTTCATATCATCGAATTATCATTTCATCGAATTGCAAACCATCGAGACTAAATTGTCGAAAACCCATTTCATCGAAAACTCATTTCATCGAATCTCAAATCATTGAAAACTATGAAGCAACTACAAATAACATCCCAGACACTTTGTACTATGTGTATGCAGGGGGGAAAGCCCCCCTGCACCCCCCATGTTGGGGGCTCCGCCCCCCTCACCCCCCGTAATTATATATACCAACTCCAAGGTTGCACTACAGTGGGGGAAAAAGGTAATTTCCTAACCCCACTGTAGTGCGACCTTGGAGTTGGTATATTTAATTACGGGCTGTGTGGGGGGGCAGAGCCCCCCACTTGGGGGGGTGCAGGGGGGCTTTCCCCCCTGCATAAACGTAGTAAAAACATTGTGGAATGTTATTTGTAGTTGCTTCATAGTTTTCAATTAAATGAGTTTTCGATGAAATGGGTTTTACCGATTTGGTCTCGATGGTTTGCAATGATGAAATGATAATTCGATGATATGAAGTGGAACCATATATATATATATATATATATATATATATATATATATATATAGATATATATATATATATATAGATATATATAGACATATAGATGTAGACATATATATTTATAGATGTATGCATATGTATATATATATATATATACAGAGAGAGAGAGATTTTATATATATATATATATATATATATATATATATATATATATATATATATATATATATATATTTATTTATTTATTTATTATATATCTACATATATAGATATGTTATATCTCTTTAGATATAAATATATATGCAGACACACATACATCTACATGTTTAAATACGTTTCCTGTACTGCTGAATGATTGTGCTGGATGATATGTTTGTGAAAACATCAGTGTTATGTATATCTGACATGGCTTAGTGGTAAATTGCTATGGCATGTTAGGTCCTGAGTTCGAGCCTTGCAGAGGCTGTTTATTTTGTTGCTGGGCAGAACAAGGGCTGTTGGGTACAGAGTGATTAAGACACTTTTAAGCAGTCGTAAATGGGTTTGCATGGCTTTGTGCCGAGGTAAGCACTGCTAATGTCTAGTTACAATTTCTTATACTTATTTAGCTTCTCAATTGCTTAACCTATGTAGGCATTGCTTACCCCCACGCAAACAGACTTAAACCCGCTTACTGCTGCTTAAAAGTGCTTGCTACCGCTTACCCCTGCGCTAATTTCTTTAAAAAAAAAGGTTGATAGGAAAGTGGTGAAAAAGGGGCACAAAGAGGGAAAGACAGTAGGGAAAATAGCTAGGGATGTGCAGGAAGGGTGTAGGGAAGGTCCATAGCTGCCCATTTCTTCTACAGCAACAGCTGTGCATATACACTGAATTTGGAGCTAGATTTGGACACTCAAGCCCCTGAGGGAGTGATGAGGACAACAATAATATGTTGCGATGCCAATTAGACCAGAGTACATGTGTCCAGTGGACATGTGTGCGAAATGGCTAGCTATGTATGGGGCATGATTTTTTGGGTGGAACAGATTGCCCTTTTTATTCAGGTGAGAGTGGGATGTTGGGGAGGGATAGTAGGTATATTTGGGGAGGTAGGTTGGGTTGGTTAACAGACAAGAAAGACAAGACACATACAGGGGCAATATATGACACATATGGGGGGTGAACACCTTGATGGGGAGGGTTGTTGGGAAATCAGAAGGCCTTGAGCCCCCTAGTGGAAACAGTGGGACTGAGGTCACCACTCATGGGCAGTCACCACTGCACCTTCACAGCCTCGAAGATGGCTGTGCTGGGGGCTGAGTCTGGGAGCCAGGCCGACCCTTTAGTTGTGACATGCTGCCCTTGAGCTGGCGTAGCATATCTCTGACCTCCCTGCGGAGCTCGCTATACACCACAACCCGGACCTGTTGAAGGGTGAGAGGTTCCTAACCGCACCTGCTCCCAGAGGGTGGCGAGCCCCATCCCCTGAGGTGGTTCCACCCGAAGGTGGTGCAGGACCAACGGTCGAGGAGGTCCTGGTTTGGGCCCCAGACATGCTGGTGCCTGGTGCCACGGCCAGCTGAGGTGGTACAGGTGGGTCCACTGGGACCCACATTCCCATACATGCTATGGTGTTTATGGTTTATCAACATATGTCGGTTAGTAATAGTCAACATATTCCAGGATTAGGTATAACAGCATGCATAGATATTCCCATTAACCCAGACACCAGATATTGAACAATTGCATAAAAAACAGAACACATGTATATATGGGTCCTCAGTGATAATAACAACAGCATGCAGGTACATTGATGGCACCATGCCACCAATGCTGGAGTATTTCAACAAAGCAAATGCATAGAAACAGATTTAAATAATTATCAAACAATAGGCCATCTGTCCCAACATTACAGTGAAGTCATCACGCACCAATTGAGTTTGGTATTTAGTGTATTGTTGGAGATATGGTGGGGGAAGAGAATGATGTCAGTTAACAACTAGTATATTCCTGTAGTTTGCATTACTTTCCTAGTCAGTGCTGTTATCTGTACCTTGCAAGTATTACTACACTACCCTATTGCCCTAGTTTGGGCAGTGATATAGCTGTTGACAACTATATACATGAACTGGTTTTACCTGCAGTATACACCTCTTACCTGGTATACCTGTGGAGCAATTGTTTGTTAACACTGACTAACTGTTTCTACACATGCTCCCAGATTCCAGGTTGATGTTATGCACATACCTGTCCATCTCTTTTTGCACAGACTCTGGCCATGTCTTGACCACATGCAGTTGAACCAGGACATATGTAGACTATTGCCCTCTTCAACCTTTAGTGACTTACAACACACATACAGAATTTCCTAGACAGTTAGATTATGTAGCACAGTGTGGGTGACAGTGATGAGCAATGCCTAATTATTCAGAGCAACTGCAACATTAACAATGCCATACAATACCAAAGTAAACAGTACCAGTACAGGGTATCACTCTTTTATTTCTGGGCACAGTGTTCCTATCTGACAGTCCTGTGGGAGCAATGTTTGTTAGCACTAACTGAATGTTGCCACACAAAGCACTAAATTTCACATTAGTATTATACACTTATATCTCACTCTGTTACTGTACACACTCTGGTCACAGCTTGACAACATGGAGTGTAGGTGGGACATAATTGGCTTATTACTCTCATAACAGTTTGGGGAGTTGCTAGAGTGACAGGTTTGTTCCTATAGATGTGTGACAATCCGTTGTATTTCTTGTTTGCAGTCTATATGTCTGGGATCATCCCACTGATTTCCCAGGGGGACACAGTGACAGGCAGCAGATATGAGCCAATTTACTGAACATTCTGGACATATCAGTACAGTTGTGAGGTATGATTATGTATGCAGACTACTACCACTCCCAGGATTCGAACCATGGCTGTGTGTGCTAACAATACAACAGTTCACGTCTCAGTTGCATGTGCTATTTGGATTTTGTTGTATGTCTTTTCACTGTTTTCTGTCTATGTCTCTCTCACTTGTGCTAGCTGACCTCTGGGGATTACACCAGTCATATACAGGCATTCCTACACATTTTTTATTTATGTTGCACAGTGTGGGTCTTCTTCTCTTTTGGCTGTTCCCGTTAGGGGTCGCCACAGTGGAACATCTGTTTCTATTTATTCCTCTCCTCTGCATATTGCTCTGTCACACCAACCACCTGCATGTCCTCTCTAACCAAATCCATAAACCTTATCTTAGGCCTTCCTCTTTTCCTCTTACCTGGCAGCTCCATCCTTAGCATCCTTTTCCCAATATACCCAACATCCCTCCCCAGCACATATCCAAACCAACGCAATCTCGCCTCTCTGACTTTGTCTCCAAACCGTCCAACCTGAGCTGACCCTTTAATATACTGATCTATAATCCTGTCCATCCTTTTCACACCCAGTGCAAATGTTAAAATCTTTAACTCTGCCACTTCCACCTCTGACTCCTGCCTTTTTGTCAATGCCACTGTCTCCAACCCATGCAACATAGCTGGTCTCACCACCCTCTTGTAGACCTTCCCTTTCACTCTTACTGGCACCCGTCTTTCACAAATAACTCCTGACACACTTCTCCACGCATTCCACCCTGTCTGTACTCTCTTCTTCACCTCTCTTCCACACTCATCATTACTCTGAACTGTTGATCCCAAGTACTTTAATTCATTCACCTTCACCAACTCTACTCCTTGCATCCTCACCATTCCTCTATCCTCCCTCTCATTCATACACACATATTCTGTCTTAGTCCTGCTGACCTTCATTCAGCTCCTCTCTAGAGCATATCTCCACCTCTCCTGGGTCTCCTCAACCTGGTCCCTACTCTCACTACCGATCACAATGTCATCTGCAAACATCATAGTCCATTGGGCCTCCTGTCTGATCTTGTCTTTCAACCTGTCCATCACCATTGGAAATAAGAAAGGGCTCAGAGCTGATCCTTGATGTAATCCCATCTCCACCTTAAACGCATCTGTCACTCCCACTGCAGACTTCACCACTGTCACACTACCCTCATACATATCCTGTACCACTCTTACATACTTCTCTGCCACTCCTGACTTCTTCATACAATACCACAACTCCTCTCTAGGCACCCTATCATATGCTTCCTCCAAGTCCACAAAGATACAATGCAACTCCTTCTGAGCTTCTCTATATTTCTCCATCAACAGTCTCAGAGCAAACATCACATCTGTAGTGCACTTTCCCGGCATGAAACCGTACTGCTGATCACTAATCATCACCTTCCTTCTTAACCTAGCTTCCACTACTCTTCCCCATAACTTCAAGATGTGACTGATCAGTTTTATCCCTCTGTAGTTACTACAGCTCTGCACATCACCCTTATTCTTAAAAATAGGCACCAAAACACTTTTTCTCCACTCCTCAGGCATCCTCTGACTTTCCAAGATTTCATTAAACAATCTGGTTAAAAACTCCACTGCCATTTCTCCTAAGCACCTCCATGCTTCCACTGGTATGTAATTTGGACCAACAGCCTTTCCATTCTTCATCCTCTTCATAGCTGTCTGTACTTTCTCCTTGCTAATCTGTTTCACTTCTTGATTCACTATCCCCACATCATCCAACCTTCTCTCTCTCTCATTCTCTTCATTCATCAGCCCCTTAAAGTACTATTTCTATCTGCTCAACACACTCTCCTCACTTGTGAGTACGTTTCCCTCACTATCCTTCATCACCTTTACCTTCTGCACATCTTTCCCAGCTCAGTCCCTCTGTCTAGCCAATTGGTACAGGTCCTTTTCTCCCTCTTTAGTGTCCAGCCTTTCATACAACTTGAAATATGCCTTATCCTCAGCCTACACCACCTCTCTCTTTGCCATACTCCTCATCTCCTTATACTCCTGTCTATTTTTTTTTTATCTCTCTGACAATCCCACTTCTTCTTCGCCAGCCTCTTCCTCTGTATACTCTCCTGTACTTCCTCATTTATGTTGCACAGTGTGCATAACAGTGCTTAACAACAGTACTATTAAGTGATTGCAAATCTACATTACCATATGATACCAGAGTAAACACATGCAGTACAGCAGTTAGACCTTCGTTGTCAGGCTATTATGCTTTTATTTACATACAACCTATATGAGACTCTTCCTGCCATATTCTCTGGTGTATGCAGTACTTGCCTTAAACAATACAGGTTTTATACAGGCAATTAACTTACTAATACTTTTAGATGTATTTCCTATGACAGTACATGCAAGAGTATTACTAACCTGCCTCACATTGCAACCTCTCCAAGCAACATCCATGAGCCTCCTGGTTTACAGCCCGCTCACTTGCTGCTGTGAAGGAGGAATATTAAGCCATACCTATCCATAATATACATGAGCTGGCAATTATTAAACAGGTAGTGGAGTGATTCTTACACACTACTGGGACCTCGCCTGTCATCCTAGCCTCTTAGATCCACTGATCCAAGAGATCCTCCTTTCGCTGCTTCAGGTCAGCATAGTGATGTCTGACCTGCTTACCAGTTTGGTGTATGCCAGTGGCACTGGTGAGGTCACAGGCGAGATGGTCCCAGGCTTTCGCTTTATATTGGGAACCCTGGTACTGGCCCTGCAGCAGTCTCTGCTCATGGTCTTGGACAAGGATTCCTGCCATGAGTCTCGACTCTTGGTTCCCCAGCACTGTGCCTGAAAGTGCACTCCCTCTCCCATTCCAGACATGGTGCCTGCAAGGGGAAGCTACAACCAGTTATGAGATGTATTCCCACATGTTGGGTTTAAATAGGGTTGATTTCCCACACTTTACCATGATTGTATGGTTTTGAAAAGGCTAAGCTATGGGTAAACCTGCTTACCTATGGTTGGCATTGTTTAAAGGGGTATACCAATTGGCAAATTGAGTTAGCTGACCTACATATTGCTTACACCTACTAAGCTGGCCTGGCAAATTGAGTTAGCTGACCTACACATTGCTTACACCTACTAAGCTGGCCTGTGCAATGCTTAGCATTGCTTAATATTTACTTTGCATTATATTTACTTTTTAGCCTTGATTTATTATTCATTACATGTTTTATACACACACACATATATATATATATATATATATATATATATATATATATATATATATATATATATATATATACCTGGTGTACGTACACTGTATGGGGTCCTTGTGTTTATTAGGGGATTTCAACACTATATTACAATTATACCTCACATTTGGGCTTACAGCAGTACTCCAGTTCACATCTTTATGTTATGTAGTAGGTTATAGAACAGAAGACTGTATATAGATTCCTTTCACATGTTCAGTTTGATTTTACCATAGTGAGGATTTGTTTGGTGATACCTCAGTTTTATGTACTACTGTGATGGCTTAGTGTTTAACTACTGTGACTATAGTGTACAGGGTCCTGGGTTCAAGGACTACAAAAACTGTTTGTATTGTTTCTAGCCAGACCACCAGCTGTTGCATGGCCAAAAAACTGGCTGTTGCATACAGAGTAATTAAGGCAATTGTAAGTGGGTTTGCACAAAGGTAAGCATTGCTAACATCTGGTTGCATATTCCTACAGAGAGTTAGCTTCAATATTGCTTAACCTGTGTGCACATTGCTTACCTCCATGTAAACAGGCTTAAACCCGCTTACTAGTGCTTATATATGCTTACTTCCACTTACTACTGCTTAGTTATGCTTACACTTGTTTACTAGTGCTTACTCCCGCTCACCACTGTACTAATTTAGACAGTAATGTATAATGGTTCTTGGGAAGGTGAGGGATTTGGAAGTTGTATGGAGTTATCATTCACTACACATTTTACCTTACATTTGTATCCCTGATTCCTGTGTACATATACTGTATGGGGCACATGTGATTATCTGTGGACATTGCAACATTATGACACTGACGCCTCACATCTACATTTAATGCAGTACTCCAGTTCACAAATATATGTTATTTCGTAGGTTATGCAACTAAAAATATTGGTCATAAAGTGATTTGACATGGAAAATGGAATGTGCTGCAGTGGGACTTGAACTGGGAATGCTCTGCCCACTACACTATTGCTGTATTGTTTCATTTGCATATATCTTACTTTTTATCCCCTTGTGCCAATTAAGCTGCATTAACCATAGCTAAGCAATGGGCAAACCCATGCACCTATGGTTAAATTTCATCTGTTTCATAAAAAAAAAAAATCTTTATATTTGTTTAGCGATTGCTTTTGTACACATGGGGAGATGTTGCTGGGGGTATGCATACAACTATGAGTGGTCTCACTCATTCTTTTTGGACTTGTCTGCTAGTTTTCATTACAGCGGCATGTATATTTTGAGAGCTCTGCTCTCAGACACACCCCCCTGCACTCTTACAAGCTCTGTGTAAGATCAAGAGCTCAGGCAGCGTGCCTTCATTAATATGCATGATGCAATACCATCATGCTCCTAAATGGCCACTTTCATGCAGTACTAAGTTAGTCCTGCATGGAAGGATAGTAAATCTGGGGGATGGTCTCGGCCAGTTGTGGTTCGACTTTATAGCAGTTCGATCTACTGAAGTAGACCCATAGATATATATGGCTAGTACAACAATCTTTTCTCTTTGTATGTGTTTCATACATTGGTAGCATCCCAGGTTATATGCAGTCACACTTGCATGTATTGTATCATTACATTTCTATTGTTAACAGTGCTTTCCCAAGTAAGAGTAGATTGCAGATTATAGTACTGTAACAATACACTCCTGCATGTAAAGCTGGACTCTGTGTACTGACTATTGTGTTCTTGGTGTGTGAGCTGCGTGTTATTAAGTATTTGCTACTGGATATTGATCTGATATGTGGATATTAACTGTAGACTACTATGTGTATTGGACATTTCATTGAGGGCTGCTGTCATGTAGTAATGGCATACCTATCAGTGTCAGACGTCTCTGTCAAAGCATTCATCCTAATGCATAGCCTGTTGGCTAGCTGATTTCAGATGTGCAGATGTCAGGTATCCATCTTGGCTGCTTACAAGCAATCTATGCTTGACTGACACTGACATGTCTGCCCAGCTGTGTTATGAATGCCACAACTAGGAAACCCCACCGTGTATGCACTACATGCCATGGATACCTCAACTAGAATACCACAGTCAACAGAAAATGCTTGGGTACACGTCTCCAACCCAGGCACTGGCCATGTTATGTAATATATGTTGCATACATGTCAATTGGAGCACCTCACTGGCCCTTTGCAAGACAAAACCAGATGAGTGGATGTTGCATTTAACTGTCACCCTAGGGATCACTCAAGTGGCATCAGTTGATAGATGGCCTACTGACAAATGTCAGGTGGCATGATACCAGTGTACTCACATCCCCTACTCTTCTCAGCTCTCCATGGACATTAGCCTGGTGCACACCTAGGAACACCTGCACCTATGGACCCTAGTACTGACAAATGTGTCAGTGTGCATTACTGAGAATAACAGTGTCTGTGTGTTTGTAAACTTGTAGCTGATAATACTCTGAGGGCCTACTCGACCACTACACCTCCCATTGCCATAGTTAGAAATGGCTGCTGCTGTAATAGACATTAAATGTACCTTGTTACACTCTTCATCCTATGGGCTACCTGGAGCTTGCATTACCTGCATAACACTGTTGTACAAATGGGTAGACAGGCATGGGTTCATAGGTTCATAGGTAGGTACTAGGCTATTGGCCCTAGGCCCTATATAAGCCTAGACAAAAATATACCCTGGCTTTCACCACCCAAGAAAATTATTTTCCTGTGCCCCTGTCGAGCAGAGCCACAGAAGTGATCCCTGGGGTGAATTTCCTATTTCCCATCCAGTCATCAAGATTTTTCTTGAAGAGTGCTAATGAGGAGCTCTGTTTGATATAGAGAGGTAGTCTGTTCCAGAGTATGGAAGGTTACCCTCTGAGTCCTGGCTGGTGTGTGTATGTGTACAAGTGTGCATATTTGTAGGATACAGCATTGTGAGGCCACATTCTCCAAATACAATACACCTTGTCATGCATTCTAAGGGATAGTGATGTTGCTGATATAAGGAGAGCCATGACAAACGCTCACACTACTATCCTTGTGGCATGTGCAATAAATGCATATCCCTGTAGTAGCACTGATTAGATAGACAAGGGGTTGTATTGCAGTCCTGGTCAATGTGCGATTGTGGGTATGTCAGAGCATTATCATGGGTTTCATTGAGTAAAATATAAATGTGGGGTGTGGGTGCTGGGTATACTGTCTTTACACCATGGTACCCCCTAGTACATGTCCCAAGGTCCACTGTATGAGGACCACTGTCACAATCAACCATACAGGTAACTGATTACACTATCCAGCCCAATGATGCATGTGCTGTGTGCAAATTCTCTGTAACAGAATGGACTCATTAGGTCTCTCAGATTTGTCTATGACTATTATGTGTTTGTCAATGTGTATATGACAGTATGTTATACTATGTATTGTTCATTAATAACCAGTACATCTGCCATTACCATACTGAACAAGGCTGGTGATGTTCTTCATTTAACAAGAAACTCAGGACACACCTCATCCTAAAAGCTGTGTAGTGTGTGCAATTAAGTCCAAACACATTAGTAGCAATAAGTACCTAGGATGGGGTTATGCTCTCAGTGTTGCCAAGTAAGTGTGTGTGTGTGTGTGTGTGTGTGTGTGTGTGTGTGTGTGTGTATGTGACGGGATCTACTTCAGTTTACAGAAAATACATGTCCCACGAGGTCATTTGTTCAATAACTGACTGGCACCCGCTAACATTTCAAAGGAATCATCTTATGGAAATTCATTCCAACAAAACTAGTAGTAGATGTGTAAATGCCCTCTTCCATACTGTACAGTTGTACAGTGATACTGGAGTTGGTATATATAGTTGGGTGTGGATGTTGTGGGCACAGCCACCCTCATTAGGGTTATTGTTGTGTGTATCCCGCTGCTTAGTCTGCTGTAATACTGTACAGTTTATTTTAACAGGTTAAGTAGTTGTCAATCACACTATGTGTGGTTCTATGCCAACCCACACCCTCCAAAGTTGAGTGCTATCACCATCACACCTATGTTTACCAACTCCAGGATTGCACTACATTGTGGAAGAGGACATATAACCTGCCAGTACCATCGTCAGTGACATTAAACTGGCATACTGATTATTAACTGATGTGATGTTTTGCCTATTTTGTCTTTGTGGAATTACATAGGCTAAAATGAGTTCACTGCAAAATTAAGTACATCCATCCGTACAGTATTCTCTGTGTATTGCGTCAACACCAAAGCCTCTGTGTGTGTGTGTGTGTGTGTGTGTGTGTGTATTATTCACAAACATTTGTGTGTGCCACCCAGTACACTTACCATTGATGACTGTAGAAGAGCTGCTGACATCAGCCACCGTGCACTCACCTGTATACACCCCTCAGACCAATCAGCCATGTGGCACATGCAGTAGCTGTTATACAGACCTGTTACTTGTGTTCAGCTGTACCCAGGATATGACACAGTCAATGTGTCACCACAGTGCCATACCCCTTGTAGGAAACAACAGCAGACCAACATCCTGCTGACACATAGACACCTACAACACAAACTGAATACATTATGGATACCACAATCAGTCAGTGTTAATAACAGCTATAATGCACCATGGCTGAACAGCTACACATCTTGACATGTAAGCAATAAACTTTCCAGCTGAAAACAAATTACACAGCATTAAATTGCTAAACCTTAGTACATTTGCCCTGTGCATCAGAACCATATTAGCATGTCCCTGCATCGATGATATGGATGACAGGGATGTGACACAGGTATCATCATATGCACAGGGTGTGCTGTGGGTTTGCCAGAGAGTTAGGCTGAGCCATTTGGTTGACATCATGTGTGTGTGTTAGGGGGTTTTGTTATCAATTGGGCTGTGCAGATGTGGTGTGTGTAGGTATGGAGGTGCCCTAGCTGTGTTGGTGATGTGTGTGTATGTATGCAAACAGTTCTACCATGTGGCTGCCCTATACAGGGGTTTGTTGGACAGCTGCAGACAGTACATGGCAGGGTGTACAGTTCACCATGTCTGGCCATGGACATGAAAACTGTGCCTGCCAGGGGTTCCATGGGCACTACCAGGGACAAGCCTAGATATGGTACTCTCCTCTGATAATGACAAATGTCCGCTGGATCCAGATCCTTGTTGGGACCGGCTAGGACCACGTGCACGTGGACTGCTGTGTTGTGATGTGGACAGCATTCCCCTGCAGTGCTGGTGCTGGTACTGCCACTACAGGAATGGCTATGACTTGTTGCACATCCACATAGACCTCCACCTGTTAGTGTTGCTGACCTACGTTCACACAGACATTGCACAGTCGAGGATTCCCACCATCTCACCCAACCATCTATCCAGGACCTCTGCAAAATAATGGTGGGCTCCTGTAGGATCATGAATGTTGTCAAGTACAGCAGAATGAGTAGCCTTCTGGAGCCTCAGACTATGGTATAACGTTCCATACGTGCATGTTTTGGTCCATCATGGAGGCACAGGCATGTATGGAATGTTATACCAGATTCTGTCTGGTATAATGTTCCGTACGTGCCTGTACCTCCATGATGGACCAAAACATGGGTCTGGTGACACCTGCTGTGGCACATCTGCCAGGGGCATGATGGCCAGCAGCCCTCCTATGAGCGCCCCTGTACATCTGCCTGTGTGGTACCTCGCCGGTCATCTGGCTATAGCTGCTGTGTACAGACACACTTGCCATAATCACCACACTGTCCTGTCCCATGCCACCACCTGTCAACTATCCCTCATCTATGGCCACTGGTGATGGGATATGTATAGGCATTGAGACTGTGTGAGGGGATGGGGTGGATAAAAGTGAGATATCAACCAATGGCATAGCTTCAGCCCCCTGACAACCCTGCCTGTGCCTCACCATATCTATCATCATTGTCAGAGTCTGTATGGACACTAACATCAGTTTTTCTGCAGGAGGGACCCTAACCCACCTCACCACCTGTGAGGGGAAAACAAAAACCATACTTTAAGACCTGTACATCATTGCTTACCTCTACACACACACACACACACACACACACACACACACACACACACACACACACACACACACACACACACACACACACACACATACACTTGATTACTGGCCTCAAATGGATGCCATACACCGACTGTCTCAAAAATCTCCAGCTCTACTCTGTCACATATTGCCAACTCAGAGGTGATCTCTGCCTAACATGCAAAGCTATGTTAAACCCAGAGCTGTTGGACATGCTACACTTAAAGAAATCTCACTCTTTCTGAACCACACGCTCCAAGGACCTAAACCTTGTCACCACAATAAACAGAACATGCTGGAGGGATAGATTCATGTCCCAGAGACTTCCCATACTCTGGAACAAACTACCCATTCATGTCAAGCAAAGCTCCTCATTGGCCCTCTTTAAAAAAAATCTTGATGACTGGATAAGAAATAGAAAATTCACCCCGGGGATCACTTCTGTGGCACTGCTTGATAGGGGCACAGGAAAACAATTTTCTTGTGTGGCAAAAGCCAGGGAACCTATTTGGCTAGGCGTATATAGGTCCCAGGGCTGATAGCCTAGTACCTACCTATGATCCTATGAACCTGTAAACCTATTTGTTGTCCTAACAAAGGATTCCATATTACACATTCATTGCTCATGTTAGGATCACATTACAGGTTGTAAAAGGTGTGGAATGTGGTATTGTGATATGCCATTGTGTAGATCTGTAACAGTTGCCATTGTAATAGTGGTGTATACACTGTTGTAGCCACTGTATAAGGGTAATGTTTCAGATATGTCCTTACTGTAAGCCATTTGTCTCACCATTATGTTCATTTCTGTCCACGCATCTTGCACTGACAGGTTGTTAAGTATACTGCAGGACTCTTACATACCCTTCAGATATGCCACCATGGTGACCACTGTGATGCAGTGCAGTTAACAGCAGCAGTAAGTGAACGTGTACAGCAAGCATTATGGGTAGGTGTGTTAAATGTGTGCATGGCAAATACCATGGCCATAACATGGCCAGTGTATTGGCAAACCTGAACAAAACAACTCCATACTCACCAGCTATAGGCAGCTGCCCCAGTTGTATACCAGAGGGGCCTACATAGTTGGGTGAGAGATGTAATGTCAGTAGCCACACCTGTGGCATTGGTACAGGGTGGGAGCAGCATTTCAGTACATCAACAGTATAAACCCACAATACTAGAGATTATGCACATCTGTTCATTACTACACTGCAGCAACAGACTATGTTATCTGACATATGCATGAAGATCCTTTACAGATGAAGATGGATAAGCAACAGTGGTCTACTAATGTGCCCTGCAGCCTTACCTGCATGCTCCTCATCCATTGTGTGTGTGGCACCCACCTCCACAATGTTATCGCCAGGTTTCTGGCTTGGCTGGTGAGGTGCTCCTCAGCATGTGCCAGTGGGGGCTGGATGGCATGAACCTCACCTGTGGCTAGCTAGTCCCTCCTAACTGCAGCAGCATGCTGACAGGCATGGCAGATGAGATCAGTGCCATGATGTCACACCAGCTCATAACTGCGGTTATGTAGGTTGACATTGTTTACCCTGTGGTGAGCTCATTCCATAGGGCGGTACTCTCCTGCAGATCATGGGCCATGCATCCAAAGAGGTTTCTGTGATGTTGTACAAGGAAGGTTATTATTATATCATTCTCCTGGGGAGTATACGCAGGGAGACGCTCATGGGACATGGTACCTGGAAGACATAAACAGGAAAAAAGGTCAGAGGACCTCATACTGCAAGGATATAATAGTTGTTACTTGACATCTCTCTCCACCCCACCATATCTGCAACAACAATCTGAACACACAAATCAATGGGTATGTTTACACCAAACCTACTGTTGGGACATATATCCTATTCTTCAATAAATATTTAAATGTGTTTCTATTCATGTTCCATTTTGAAACACTATCATTGGTGGCCTATTGCTATCAATGTAATCTGCATGCCATTGTAATGGACACTGTTGAATGAGTGTACTGCATATGTTTGAGACAACATCACACTATCTGCAGCTCAGATGGCTTAGTGGTAAATTGATGTGGCTATGGTGTGCAAGGTCTTGGGTTAGACACTTGTAAGGGCTAATAATTTATTTTCTGGCCAGAACAAGTTTTGTTGGATACAGAGTGTTTAAGGCACTTTTAAGCAGTTGTAAGCGGGTGTGAAATAAACAGTTATGTATGGGGTAAAATTCTTTTTGGGAGCAGATTGCCCTTTTTTGTTAAGGTGAGAGTGGGATGTTGGGGAAGGATAGTAGGTATATTTGGGGGAGGTAGGTTGGGTCGGAAGACAGACAAGACAGACAAGACAGCATACAGGGGTAGTATATGACACAGTTGGGGGGGTAAACACCTTGGACGAGGAGGGGTGTTTGGAAATTGGAAGCTCATGAGCCCCCAAATGGAAACAGTGGGACTGAGGTCCCCACATATAGGCAGTCACCACTGCACCTTCATGGCCCTGAAGGTGTCTGAGCTGGGGCTGAGCAGAAAGGGCAGGCTGTCCCTCTAATTGCACCATGAGGCCCTCAAGCTGGTGTAGCAGATCTCCCAATTCTCTGTGGAGCTCCCTATGCACCAGACTCTGGACCTGACTTTGGGTGACAGGATCCTGTCCGCGCCCACTCCCAGGGGGGATGAGCCCCATCCCCTGAGGTGGTTCCACCCAAAGGTGGTTCAGGGTCAGCAGACGAGGAGGTTCCAGGGTGGGTCCTAGAAGTGCTGGGGCTCGGTGCCATGGCCAGATGAGGTGGGAGAGGTGAGTCCACTGGGACGGGCCTTCCCAAACATGCTATGGTGTTGCAGTTTTAAAACATATGTGAGTTAGTAATAGTCAACACAATCCAGGATTAGTTATAACAGCATGCATAGATATTCCCATTAACCCAAAACACCAGATTTGGAACAGTTGCATAGCAAACAGAACACATGCATATATGGAACTACAGTGACCATTACAATGGCATTCATGTTACATTGATAGCAATAGGCCACCAATGATATTATTTCATCATGGAACATTAATAGAAACACATTTCAATATTTATTGAACAATAGGACATATGTCCCAACAGTAGGTTTGGTGTAAACATACCCATTGATTTGTGTATTTAGATTATTGTTACAGATATGGTGGGAGGATGTCAATTAACAACTTATATATCCTTGTAGAACTCACAACTTTAATGATCATTGCAATAATCATTAAGGTACAGGTGTTATTACAATACCCTATGGCCTTGGTTTGGGCAGTGGTATGTTTGTACACAGTGCATACTTCAACTGTCTTATAGCTAAATTCTACACCTCTTACCTGTGGAGGGAATGTTTGTTAATACTACCTGACTGTTTCTACACATATTACCAGATTCCAAGTTAATATTATGCACATACCTCTTAATCTCTTAATGCACACACTCTGGACAAAGCTTGACAACATGGGGGTACAAATAGGGACATGTTTTGAATATTGGTGTCATAAACTTGGAGAACTGCTAGAGTGACAGGATAATATACATTTTCTGAAGGTTTTGAGGTCTGAAAATCAAATGTATGTCATTATGTAGTGACTACAATTCTGAGATCATCCCAGTGATTTGCCAGGGGGACAGAGGAACAGGCAGAAAATATGAGCCAATTATCTGGACATTCTGAAAAATCTGTACAGTTGAGAGGTATGATTATGCATATGGCTTACTACCACTCCCAGGATTCGAATCATGGATGTGTCTTTTAAAAATGCAACAATTTAAGTTGCAGCAGAGTATGCTATTGGGATATTGCTTTATGTTCCTTTGGTGTCTTCTGTCTAAGTCTCTCTTGGTTGTACAATCTGACCTTGTAATTACAACAGTCTTATACATTCCTAGACATATTTTTATGTAGCACAGCGTGAGAAACAGTAGTTGACACAACAGTACTATTCTGATATCAGATGTTACTGAATGCTACATGTCAGGCAATACTATACCAGAGTAAACACTACCAGTCCAGGATTTAAATCTTTATTGGCAGGCACAATTTTCTTATCTGACAGACCTGTGGAGGGAATGTTTGTTAACACTACCTGACTGTTTCTACACATATTCCCAGATTACAAGTTAATATTATACACATACCTCTCAATCTCTTAATGCACACACTCTGGACAAAACTTGACAACACAACATGGGGGTACAAATAGGAACATATTTTGAATATTGCTCTCATAAACTTGGAGAGTTGCTAGAGTGACAAGATTTGTTTTAATATACATTTTCTGAAGGTTTTGAGGTCTGAAAATCAAATGTATGTCATTATTTAGTGACTACAATTCTGAGATCACCCCACTGATTTGCCAGGAGGACAGATGAACAGACAGAAAATATGAGACAATTATCTGGACATTCTGAAAAAATCTGTACAGTTGAGAGGTATGATTATGCATACAGCTTACTACCACTCCCAGGATTCGAACCATGGCTGTGTCTGCTAAAAATACAACAATTTTAAGTTTCAGCAGACTGTGCTGAGTATGGCTGTCTATTGTTTTAGTGTTTTCTGTCTAAGTCTCTCTTGGTTATACAATCTGATCTTGTACTTAGAACAGTCTTATATAGACATTCCTATACATATTTTTTATGTAGCACAGTGTGGGCAACAGTGGTTAACACAACATTACTATTCAGAGAATGCAACAATAAATGGCATACAATACCAGAGTAAACACAACCAGTCCAGGATTTAGAGCTTTATTGCCAGGCATTTACAGTTTTATTTAAATATGACCTATATGGGACAATTACTGTCATATTGTCTGGTTTATTCAGTACAACCCATACACCGTTTTTATACTGCCAGGTGACTTTCTGCTACTTTATATTTATTTGTTATGACTACTACAAGCAAGATTTTTACTCACCAGCCTCACGACACAGCCTTTGCAGCCTACTAGATGGGCTTCCTGATTCACAGCCCACTCAGCTGCAGCTGTAAGGGAAATCGAGAAATATTTAGGCATACCTATCCATCATATACACAGGCTGGACATTAGTAAACAGTTATTAGTATATGAGTACTTACACACTGCTGGGACATCACCCCTCTGCCTTGCTTCTTGGACCCACTTGTCCAAGAGCTCCCTTTTTCTCTGCTTCAACTTGACATAGCAGTGCTGGACCTGCTCACCAGTCCAAGGGATACCAGTGACACTGGTGAGATCATGGGCGAGATGGTCCCAGACTTCTGCTTTATATTGGGAGCCTTGGTACTGGCCCTGCAACAGTCTCTCATCATGGTTATGTACCAGGAATCCTACCATGACCTTGGACTCCTGTATGCCCTAGTGCTGTGCATGGAAGTGCATGCCCTCGCCAACTCCTGCCACCCTGCCTATAGTGGGAAGCTGCAACCAGTTATGAGCTGTATTCCCACCTGTGGGGTTTAAATATATCCAATTTCCCACCCTTTGCTATGATTGGATGGTTTTGAATATGCTGAGCTAAGATAAGCTACGGGCAAACCTGCTTAGTTAAGGTTGGCAGTGCTTAAAGAGACAGGTCCAGTACTGCTTACCAATGAGAAAATCCACTTAGCTAGGCTACTCATTGCTTAGCAGTCATATTTACACAATGCTTACACCTGGTAAGCAGAGCTGTGCAATGCTTAGCATTGCTTATTTTTCATTTTATAGACTACCTGCTGTATGGCATTGATTCATCATTCATTACATATTATAAATTTGTTTACTGTCCCTGACATCCCCCAATGTGCTTTCATCACATTTATTCATGTGTGATTATACTGTATGGGGCACTTGTGTTTATATGGGGGTTTCACAACTTTATTAAACTGACACCTTACATCTGGACCTAATGCAATACTCCGGTTAACAAATATATGTTATTTAGTAGCCAATACTGCTTTCACATGTAAAATGCAAACTTGGTACAGTGGGGATCGAACCAGGAATAGCTGTTTGTAAAGCACATGCTCTAACCATTACACTGTTGCAGTACTACTTATGTTGGCTGTCTCTTGCTATTTAACTTCTTGTGCTGTTTAAGCTGGACTAAGCGTAGCTAAGCAACGGGCACACCCATGCAGCTATGCTTAACCTTTATCCCATTTATAAAAAAAATAATTTTTGTTGTGTTATTTTATCTGTACCCTTCAGAATATCCTTGCTAATGCAGAACCTGTTATTTTATCAACTTTCTGCTTTGTGGGACAATTGCCCCTTTTGGATTTGTTCACATTCCTTACTCTGACAGGTTGGGAGGTATGCGCTATGTGCTTATGCTACTGGTGTTATCCTAACAACTTCTGGCCTGATAGGGATGATTGTCCCTTATGCCTTTAACCAGATTTGTTATCCTGATGGGTTGGGGGTGTTACAAGCATTCTTGCTCATTTTAAATTGCTGAAAGGCAATTCTGGAGTGCAGGGAGCATGTGTATTGTGAGAGCTCTGCTCTCAGACACACACCCTGTGCTCGTACACGGAACCGTGTCCGTTTTAGAGCATGGCAGCGTGCCTTCATAAATATGCATGGCGCGCTGGCGTGCTAAAGAGGAATGGTCCCTGCCATGCAGGAATAACTTATTCCTGCAGAGCTGCTTGCTGAATCCCAGGGTTAATTTTTTACTAACATAACCATAAGCTTCTTGTCTGTTTCTTAGAAGTACTTCCCTATCATGCTTAAAGATTTATATATCGGATGCCTTGTCAGATCAGTTAAAATAGTACCATAGTCAAAATGCTGCTGGTGTGGTGCATAACATACATTTTATAAACCAGCAAAAATATATGATGCACAAAAACATGCCCCCCACTAATTAAGCAAACAGATCTGGAAGCAAAATAAAACTGTTGGCACTGTGGAGAAGGTAACAGAACAAATTATTTGTTATGGACGTGTCCTTAAAAACTATAACTTTGCTTTATTAAGAGAAAGATTCCTCCCTGGGTATCAAGATATTCCCCAGGATTCATGAAGCTCGGCGCAAGGCCAGCATTAGGCTTGCGCCGACCATGCAGCGTGCAGATGGTGCAGTAGCACCATATGCATATTAATGAAGACTTGCTGCCGCCACATCCACGTGCATAGGAAATGAGCGTGAGTGCATGGGGCGTGTCGAAGCGCCGCACGGAGGCGTGGAAATGTCGGCTGTTTACACACAACCTAAAACACTGAATGTTACAGTCTGCCTGCAATAGTAATCACACCTGTCAATGTCCGTGGATACTGAAGCATATGCAAAGCATGCAAGACAGTTCTTGCGAACACAAAATTAAGAAGCAAACATAAATGCACGTAGCCAAATATTGAGTCCCCATCCCTCGAACGAATGACATTTAAAACCATGTGCCCGTATTCTAATGCAGTGTTGATAGTTATACCAAGTGGAAGTGAAACGCATCGTGTTAGTGCGCCGCCAATAGCTAAGTCTAGCCCAATGTTCAGGGTTACCACCTGTCCCACATTGTGAGGGACAGTACCCATCTGGGCAGTTGTGTCCATATCAAAACCATTATAAATGTAAAATATCCTGCGACCGTATAACATAATTATGCCCCACATCTCATATAAAAGTCACATACAATAGTTATTTCCATATGTAACATACCTACATGTTACAAGAAATGGAATAAGCAAGTAAACAAAACAGAAGAATCATCTAAACTGCTACAACAATAAGCTTACATGTAGGCATAAAACAAAAGTACTATCCGTTGTACTGACTGTGGGTATGTGTTGCCCTGTAAAATTTGATTTGTGTCCGGAATATATCCCATCCTGGCCATATGAAAAGGTGGCAACCCTACCAATGGTCAGAGCATTCGGCAAAAATCTGCCCATTTGTGGTCCAAGCCGCTCTTGTCAGGATGCGTCAAAGATGAATGGGTATTA
Source organism: Protopterus annectens (assembly GCF_019279795.1). NCBI lineage: Eukaryota > Metazoa > Chordata > Ceratodontiformes > Protopteridae > Protopterus > Protopterus annectens. The sequence continues at coordinate 613,811,496 of NC_056730.1, read as the reverse complement.
CCCGGGTGTACCTACAATGTCATGAAAGATAAGTATTTGCGTGTACCTATGTGCGTGATGTACCGCATGTGGAAGGTAAAAAATGCTAGGGTAGTCCTCACAACCATACAGGTACCAGAGATATGTAGTGTATGCAATGTGTTCCCTTGACCGTGCCATGGGCCATCAACCAGAGAAGGGATGGATGGAGTGTGTGGAATTAGGGTTGCCACCTTTTCAAATGGGCAAAGTGGGACATTTTTGGTACAAACATCAGATTTTACAGGCTGACACATACCCACGGTCAGTACAAAAGTTAGAACTTAAATTTTCTGCCTAAATAAAAGCTTATTCTTGTAGCATTTTAGTTGCTTATTCTGTTTCTTATAACATTTAGGTATTTTAGATACAGAATAACTGCTTTATGCAACTATTACATAAAATATAGGAAATAATTTTGTCCTAAAATCTCAGGACATTTGCCATTTTTACAATTTTTGTCAGGACACAACTGCCCAAAGAGGGACTGTCCCTCGCAAAGTGGGACAGGTGGTAACCCTATGTGGAATATGGGTGTTGGGGGGGACGGGTAATGTAATAATCCGCAAAGGTGAGACTGTGTTGGATG